>NC_034194.2:46043463-46162394 GCF_002021735.2 Oncorhynchus kisutch
GAGTGCTGCTCAGCGTGAGGTAATACAGTAGGGGGAGTGCTGCTCAGCGTGAGGTAATACAGTAGGGGGAGTGTGAGGTAATACAGTAGGGGGAGTGCTGCTCAGCGTGAGGTAATACAGTAGGGGGAGTGCTGCTCAGCGTGAGGTAATACAGTAGGGGGAGTGCTGCTCAGCGTGAGGTAATACAGTAGGGGGAGTGCTGCTCAGCGTGAGGTAATACAGTAGGGGGAGTGCTGCTCAGCGTGAGGTAATACAGTAGGGGGAGTGCTGCTCAGCGTGAGGTAATACAGTAGGGGGAGTGCTGAGGTAATACAGTAGGGGTAGTGCTGCTCAGCGTGAGGTAATACAGTAGGGGTAGTGCTGCTCAGCGTGAGGTAATACAGTAGGGGGAGTGCTGCTCAGCGTGAGGTAATACAGTAGGGGGAGTGCTGCTCAGCGTGAGGTAATACAGTAGGCGGGAGTGCTGCTCAGCGTGAGGTAATACAGTAGGGGGTGTGCTGCTCAGCGTGAGGTAATACACTAGGGGGAGTGCTGTTCAGCGTGAGGTAATACAGTAGGGGGGAGTGCTGCTCAGCGTGAGGTAATACAGTAGGGGGGAGTGCTGCTCAGCGTGAGGTAATACAGTAGGGGGAGTGTGAGGTAATACAGTAGGGGGAGTGCTGCTCAGCGTGAGGTAATAAAGTAGGGGGAGTGCTGCTCAGCGTGAGGTAATACAGTAGGGGGAGTGCTGAGGTAATACAGTAGGGGTAGTGCTGCTCAGCGTGAGGTAATACAGTAGGGGTAGTGCTGCTCAGCGTGAGGTAATACAGTAGGGGGAGTGCTGCTCAGCGTGAGGTAATACAGTAGGGGGAGTGCTGCTCAGCGTGAGGTAATACAGTAGGCGGGAGTGCTGCTCAGCGTGAGGTAATACAGTAGGGGGTGTGCTGCTCAGCGTGAGGTAATACACTAGGGGGAGTGCTGTTCAGCGTGAGGTAATACAGTAGGGGGGAGTGCTGCTCAGCGTGAGGTAATACAGTAGGGGGAGTGTGAGGTAATACAGTAGGGGGAGTGCTGCTCAGCGTGAGGTAATACAGTAGGGAGAGTGCTGCTCAGCGTGAGGTAATACAGTAGGGGGAGTGCTGCTCAGCGTGAGGTAATACAGTAGGGGGAGTGCTGCTCAGCGTGAGGTAATACAGTAGGGGGAGTGCTGCTCAGCGTGAGGTAATACAGTAGGGGGGAGTGCTGCTCAGCGTGAGGTAATACAGTAGGGGGAGTGCTGCTCAGCGTGAGGTAATACAGTAGGGGGAGTGCTGCTCAGCGTGAGGTAATACAGTAGGGGGAGTGCTGCTCAGCGTGAGGTAATACTGTAGAGGGGGGGTGCTGCTCAGCGTGAGGTAATACAGTAGGGGGAGTGCTGCTCAGCGTGATGTAATACAGTAGGGGGAGTGCTGCTCAGCGTGAGGTAATACAGTAGGGGGAGTGCTGCTCAGCGTGAGGTAATACAGTAGGGGGAGTGCTGCTCAGCGTGAGGTAATACAGTAGGGGGAGTGCTGAGGTAATACAGTAGGGGGAGTGCTGAGGTAATACAGTAGGGGTAGTGCTGCTCAGCGTGAGGTAATACAGTAGGGGGAGTGCTGCTCAGCGTGAGGTAATACAGTAGGGAGAGTGCTGCTCAGCGTGAGGTAATACAGTAGAGGGGAGTGCTGCTCAGAGTGAGGTAATACAGTAGGGGGAGTGCTGCACAGCATGAGGTAATACAGTAGGGGGAGTGCTGCTCAGTGTGAGGTAATACAGTAGGGGGGGTGCTGAGGTAATACAGTAGGGGGAGTGCTGCTCAGCGTGAGGTAATACAGTAGGGGGAGTGCTGCTCAGCGTGAGGTAATACAGTAGGGAGAGTGCTGCTCAGCGTGAGGTAATACAGTAGAGGGGAGTGCTGCTCAGAGTGAGGTAATACAGTAGGGGGAGTGCTGCACAGCGTGAGGTAATACAGTAGGGGGAGTGCTGCTCAGTGTGAGGTAATACAGTAGGGGGAGTGCTGAGGTAATACAGTAGGGGGAGTGCTGAGGTAATACAGTAGGGGGAGTGCTGCACAGCGTGAGGTAATACAGTAGGGGGAGTGCTGAGGTAATACAGTAGGGGAGTGCTGCACAGCGTGAGGTAATACAGTAGGGGGAGTGCTGCTCAGCGTGAGGTAATACAGTAGGGGGAGTGCTGCTCAGCGTGAGGTAATACAGTAGGGGGGAGTGTGAGGTAATACAGTAGGGGGAGTGCTGCTCAGCGTGAGGTAATACAGTAGAGGGAGTGCTGCTCAGCGTGAGGTAATACAGTAGGGGGAGTGCTGCTCAGCGTGAGGTAATACAGTAGGGGGAGTGCTGCTCAGCGTGAGGTAATACAGTAGGGGGAGTGCTGCACAGCGTGAGGTAATACAGTAGGGGTAGTGCTGCTCAGCGTGAGGTAATACAGTAGGGGGAGTGCTGCACAGCGTGAGGTAATACAGTAGGGGGGAGTGCTGCTCAGCGTGAGGTAATACAGTAGGGGGAGTGCTGAGGTAATACAGTAGGGGGAGTGCTGCTCAGCGTGAGGTAATACAGTAGGGGGAGTGCTGCTCAGCGTGAGGTAATACAGTAGGGGGGAGTGCTGCTCAGCGTGAGGTAATACAGTAGGGGGAGTGGGAGGTAATACAGTAGGGGGAGTGCTGCTCAGCGTGAGGTAAGACAGTAGGGGGAGTGCTGCTCAGCGTGAGGTAATACAGTAGGGAGAGTGCTGCTCAGCGTGAGGTAATACAGTAGAGGGGAGTGCTGCTCAGAGTGAGGTAATACAGTAGGGGGAGTGCTGCACAGCGTGAGGTAATACAGTAGGGGGAGTGCTGCTCAGTGTGAGGTAATACAGTAGGGGGAGTGCTGAGGTAATACAGTAGGGGGAGTGCTGCACAGCGTGAGGTAATACAGTAGGGGGAGTGCTGAGGTAATACAGTAGGGGAGTGCTGCACAGCGTGAGGTAATACAGTAGGGGGAGTGCTGCTCAGCGTGAGGTAATACAGTAGGGGGAGTGCTGCTCAGCGTGAGGTAATACAGTAGGGGGGAGTGTGAGGTAATACAGTAGGGGGAGTGCTGCTCAGCGTGAGGTAATACAGTAGAGGGAGTGCTGCTCAGCGTGAGGTAATACAGTAGGGGGAGTGCTGCTCAGCGTGAGGTAATACAGTAGGGGGAGTGCTGCTCAGCGTGAGGTAATACAGTAGAGGGAGTGCTGCTCAGCGTGAGGTAATACAGTAGGGGGAGTGCTGCACAGCGTGAGGTAATACAGTAGGGGTAGTGCTGCTCAGCGTGAGGTAATACAGTAGGGGGAGTGCTGCACAGCGTGAGGTAATACAGTAGGGGGGAGTGCTGCTCAGCGTGAGGTAATACAGTAGGGGGAGTGCTGAGGTAATACAGTAGGGGGAGTGCTGCTCAGCGTGAGGTAATACAGTAGGGGGAGTGCTGCTCAGCGTGAGGTAATACAGTAGGGGGAGTGCTGCTCAGCGTAGTACACAGCACGGTAGCACGGTAGTACATAGTACGTAGCACGGTAGTACGTAGCACGGTAGTACGCAGCACAGTAGTACGCAGCACGGTAGTACGCAGCACGGTAGTACATAGTACGTAGCACGCAGCACAGTAGTACGTAGCACGGTAGCACGGTAGTACGGTAGTACATAGTACGCAGCACGGTAGTACGCAGCACGGTAGTACGCAGCACGGTAGTACGCAGCACGGTAGTACACAGCACGGTAGCACGGTAGTACATAGCACGGTAGTACATAGTACGTAGCACGTTAGTACGTAGCACGGTAGCACGCAGCACGGTAGCACGCAGCACGGTAGTACGCAGCACGGTAGCACGGTAGTACGGTAGTACATAGTACGTAGCACGGTAGTACGTAGCACGGTAGTACGCAGCACGGTAGTACGCAGCACGGTAGTACGCAGCACGGTAGTACGGTAGTACGTAGCACGGTAGTACGTAGCACGGTAGTACGCAGCACGGTAGTACGCAGCACGGTAGTACGCAGCACGGTAGTACGCAGCACGGTAGTACGCAGCACGGTAGTACGCAGCACGGTAGTACATAGCACGGTAGTACGCAGCACGGTAGTACGCAGCACGGTAGTACGCAGCACGGTAGTACGCAGCACGGTAGTACACAGCACGGTAGTACGCAGCACGGTAGTATGAGAAACACCCAGTGATTCATATTAACATTACTATATAATCTAGTTCACAGAGTCAAACACACACACAGAGACAGACAGACACACACACAGAGACAGACACACACACACACAGAGACAGACAGACACACACAGAGACAGACACACACACACAGAGACAGACACACACACACAGAGACAGACACACACACAGAGACAGACACACACACAGAGACAGACACACACACAGAGACAGACACACACACAGAGACACAGAGACAGACAGAGAGACAGACAGAGAGACAGACACACAGAGACAGACACACAGAGACAGACTTACGCGGAGTGTGCTTTGGCGATCCTCATGAACAAGTCTTCATCTCCTCCTTTATCAGGATGGAACTTCAGCGACAGCAGACGGTACTGCTTCTTAATCTCTGATACAGACGCTCCCTACACACACACACACACTTCTCTTAATGATTTGTTTCAGCATTACAATACCCCTGTGCACAAAGAGAGGTCCATATAGAAATGGTTTGTCGAGATCAGTGTGGAAGAACTTGACTGGCCTGCAGAGCTGACCTCAACCCCATAGAACACCTTTGGGATGAATTGGAACGCCGACTGTGAGCCAGGCCTCATCACCCAACATCAGTGTTCGACCTCACTAATGCTCTTGTGACTGAATGGAAGCAATGTTCCAACATCTAGTGGAAAGCCTTCCCAGAAGAGTGGAGGCTGTTATAGCAGCAAGTAGGGTGTGTATTGGTCAGGTAGGGTGTGTATTGGTCAGGTAGGGTGTGTATTGGTCAGGTAGGGTGTGTATTGGTCAGGTAGGGTGTGTATTGGTCAGGTAGGGTGTGTATTGGTCAGGTAGGGTGTGTATTGGTCAGGTAGGGTGTGTATTGGTCAGGTAGGGTGTGTATTGGTCAGGTAGGGTGTGTATTGGTCAGGTAGGGTGTGTATTGGTCAGGTAGTGTGTGTATTCATCAGGTAGTGTGTGTGTATTCATCAGGTAGTGTGTGTGTATTCATCAGGTAGTGTGTGTGTATTGGTCAGGTAGGGTGTATATTGGTCAGGTAGGGTGTGTATTGGTCAGGTAGTGTGTGTATTGGTCAGGTAGTGTGTGTATTGGTCAGGTAGTGTGTGTATTGGTCAGGTAGTGTGTGTATTGGTCAGGTAGTGTGTGTATTGGTCAGGTAGTGTGTGTATTGGTCAGGTAGTGTGTGTATTGGTCAGGTAGTGTGTGTATTGGTCAGGTAGGGTGTGTATTGGTCAGGTAGGGTGTGTATTGGTCAGGTAGGGTGTGTATTGGTCAGGTAGGGTGTGTATTGGTCAGGTAGGGTGTGTGTTGGTCAGGTAGGGTGTGTGTTGGTCAGGTAGGGTGTGTGTTGGTCAGGTAGGGTGTGTATTGGTCAGGTAGGGTGTGTATTGGTCAGGTAGGGTGTGTATTGGTCAGGTAGGGTGTATGTTACCTGGTCCAGGCCGAGGACTTCATAAGGGTTATACTCCTGGTACTCTCGGTCCAGCTTGGACACTTTGTAGGCCAGCAGCAGAAACACAGCCCAGCCAAACAATAGGGCTGCTTTCCTACACACACAAACAACAGGTTATCTCACACAAATAGAGAGAGAGAGAGAGAAAGAGAGAGACACAGAGAGAGACACAGAGAGAGACAGAAAGAGAGAGAGACACAGAAAGAGAGAGAGACACAGAAAGAGAGAGAGACACAGAAAGAGAGAGAGACACAGAAAGAGACAGAGACACAGAAAGAGACAGAGAGAGAGAGAGAGACAGACAGACAGAGAGAGACACGCAGAGACAGAGACACGCAGAGACAGAGACACGCAGAGACAGAGACACGCAGAGACAGAGACACGCAGAGACACAGACAGACACACAGAGACACAGACAGACACACAGAGACACAGACAGACACACAGAGACACAGACAGACACACAGACAGACACACAGACAGACAGACACACAGACAGAGACACACGCAGGTTCTGGTTCATTAAGGAAGTGACTCACTTCAGTGTGGGTATGATGCTCTGCTGAGACTTCATCAAGCGGAGGCAGTACCACAGACACCGTCCATGCACCTTCCGCAGGCTCTTCAGACGCAGCTGTTCTGGGGTGACACACACGTTAGACAGGGAGTCACGGACATGTGGATGTGTGTACATACAACTGTTTAGAGTAAAATAACCCTCCCCCAGAGAAAGCTGACAGTACCCCCTCCTCCCTCAGAGAAAGCTGACAGTACCCCCCTCCTCCCTCAGAGAAAGCTGACAGTACCCCCCTCCTCCCTCAGAGAAAGCTGACAGTACCCCCCTCCTCCCTCAGAGAAAGCTGACAGTACCCCCCTCCTCCCTCAGAGAAAGCTGACAGTACCCCCCTCCTCCCTCAGAGAAAGCTGACAGTACCCCCCTCCTCCCTCAGAGAAAGCTGACAGTACCCCCCTCCTCCCTCAGAGAAAGCTGACAGTACCCCCCTCCTCCCTCAGAGAAAGCTGACAGTACCCCCCTCCTCCCTCAGGGAAAGCTGACAGTACCCCCCTTCTCCCTCAGGGAAAGCTGACAGTACCCCCCTCCTCCCTCAGGGAAAGCTGACAGTACCCCCCTCCTCCCGCAGGGAAAGCTGACAGTACCCCCCCCCCCCTCCTCCCCCAGAGAAAGCTGACAGTACCCCCCTTCTCACTCAGGGAAAGCTGACAGTACCCCCCTCCTCCCTCAGGGAAAGCTGACAGTACCCCCCTCCTCCCTCCAGAGAAAGCTGACAGTACCCCCCTCCTCCCTCCAGAGAAAGCTGACAGTACCCCCCTCCTCCCTCCAGAGAAAGCTGACAGTACCCCCCTCCTCCCTCCAGAGAAAGCTGACAGTACCCCCCTCCTCCCTCCAGAGAAAGCTGACAGTACCCCCCTCCTCCCTCAGAGAAAGCCTAATAACATAATGTCACACAGGTGACCAATAGGGTCCAACCTAATAACATAATGTCACACAGGTGACCAATAGGGTCCAACCTAATAACATAATGTCACACAGGTGACCAATAGGGTCCAACCTAATAACGCATCATAATGACATCAGTAAATTGGTTATAAACAAACTCACGTGAGAGCAAAAAATGGATGTAGATGATGTGACAAGTAAACTAACAGGGAATGTCTGGTTGCTCAGGGGTAAATGGAAGACAGGTGTGTGGAATTGGAATAGGTGACTAAAATTTAAATAAATTAAAAAAATATATATATTAAAATGATTTAACCTTTATTTAACTAACTAAGTGAGTTAAGAACAAATTCTTATTGACAATGACGTCCTACTGCTGGAGATAAAGAGGAAGAAGGAGCATATTGGGCCAAACAGGTGCTGTTACATCGTTTCAGACAGGAACAATGTAAAACACTAAATAAATGAAAAGCAGTTTTAACAGGTAGATTTAGTTTTATTGGTAAAGACTTTATTACAGCCAAGACTAAAAACGGTCGCATGCACTCGTTTATGCAATTGCTGAAACGGAGCGGTTGTGTACGGTAAGTTATTCAATGGGTCACTTTTTTATAAATAAAAAACACTTCACTGCATTTCAAATCCTGAACGACTCATATGCTGTGTGATTACATGAACAAATACATGATTGATACAGTAGTTTATATTAGACTAGGTATTGAAATATAGGCCTCTACAGTATTAAGACTGAACAGGATGTGCTCTAAGGCCTACAGCTCCATGGTGGTTCTACCAGGCTGCTATACAGAGTCTACTAATGACATGAAATATAGGCCTCTACAGTATTAAGACTGAACAGGATGTGCTAAGGCCTACAGCTCCATGGTGGTTCTATACTAAGTCTACTAATGATAATGACACGGTGGTTCTATACTAAGTCTACTTATGATAATGACACGGTGGTTCTATACTAAGTCTACTAATGATAATGACACGGTGGTTCTATACTAAGTCTACTAATGATAATGACACGGTGGTTCTATACTAAGTCTACTAATGATAATGACACGGTGGTTCTATACTAAGTCTACTAATGATAATGACACGGTGGTTCTATACTAAGTCTACTAATGATAATGACACGGTGGTTCTATACTAAGTCTACTAATGATAATGACACGGTGGTTCTATACTAAGTCTACTAATGATAATGACACGGTGGTTCTATACTAAGTCTAATGATAATGACACGGTGGTTCTATACTAAGTCTACTAATGATAATGACACGGTGGTTCTATACTAAGTCTACTAATGATAATGACACGGTGGTTCTATACTAAGTCTACTAATGATAATGACACGGTGGTTCTATACTAAGTCTACTAATGATAATGACATGGTGGTTCTATACTAAGTCTACTAATGATAATGACACGGTGGTTCTATACTAAGTCTACTAATGATAATGACACGGTGGTTCTATACTAAGTCTACTAATGATAATGACATGGTGGTTCTATACTAAGTCTACTAATGATAATGACATGGTGGTTCTATACTAAGTCTACTAATGATAATGACATGGTGGTTCTATACTAAGTCTACTAATGATAATGACACGGTGGTTCTATACTAAGTCTACTAATGATAATGACACGGTGGTTCTATACTAAGTCTACTAATGATAATGACACTGTGGTTCTATACTAAGTCTACTAATGATAATGACATGGTGGTTCTATACTAAGTCTACTAATGATAATGACACACTACCAAGTGCGCCATTGTTCAGATGTTGCCCTACAGGAGTTACACAGTAATAGCGTCACTGCTATTAGCTTCACGACGCACTATGGAACACCGTTTGGGTCTTTGCGTGTCTTAAAAGATACACATCAAATAACACTATTTATATAATAATAATAATAATAATAATAATAATTTAAAAGTCAAATAACAGTTCCATTATATAATGTTGTGTGTTCTAAGTTTGCACGTGCCAAGCCAAGCGCCACCACTACTATCAGTAGCACTGTCAAAGCTGTACAAGAAGTCTGCAAACAAGCAACCACCGGCCACGAACGATGTGTATCAGCCAAAATGTCATATCGGTGCATCACTATTAAAAATAGCAAAAATGTGAAATGATTTCTCTGCCATTTTGCTGTTGCGTGAGGCTTGGAGCTCATGGAATTAGAAGGCTATTAAACAAACACTTGAACAGGCAAGAACTGTCTTATTTCTGTAGATATATGATTTATAAAGCCAGGCACATTTAACAGTTCAGCTATTGATTATAGACTTAATTAAAGTTGTGGTTTCTTCTCGCCTGACAATAACAGCTGTTTTCTCCTCTCCTAACTCCACTGCTGCCTCCACCACATCGTTCTCAACCACAATACGCTGGTTAACTTTACTATTATGCACACAGCAACATGGTCTAGGAAAAGTTGCCAATTCAACAGTGGACTGATGTTTCTGAACTGCAGACAGTGACTGCTATCAAACACAGGAGAAACTGCATTTGTTATAAAAGTATATATATACAGTGCCTTGCGAAAGTATTCGGCCCCCTTGAACTTTGCGACCTTTTGCCACATTTCAGGCTTCAAACATAAAGATATAAAACTGTATGTTTTTGTGAAGAATCAACAACAAGTGGGACACAATCATGAAGTGGAACAACATTTATTGGATATTTCAAACTTTTTTACCCTATGAAAAACTGAAAAATTGGGCGTGCAAAATTATTCAGCCCCCTTAAGTTAATACTTTGTAGCGCCACCTTTTGCTGCGATTACAGCTGTAAGTCGCTTGGGGTATGTCTCTATCAGTTTTGCACATCGAGAGACTGACATTTTTTCCCATTCCTCCTTGCAAAACAGCTCGAGCTCAGTGAGGTTGGATGGAGAGCATTTGTGAACAGCAGTTTTCAGTTCTTTCCACAGATTCTCGATTGGATTCAGGTCTGGACTTTGACTGGGCCATTCTAACACCTGGATATGTTTATTTTTGAACCATTCCATTGTAGATTTTGCTTTATGTTTTGGATCATTGTCTTGTTGGAAGACAAATCTCCGTCCCAGTATCAGGTCTTTTGCAGACTCCATCAGGTTTTCTTCCAGAATGGTCCTGTATTTGGCTCCATTCATCTTCCCATCAATTTGAACCATCTTCCCTGTCCCTGCTGAAGAAAAGCAGGCCCAAACCATGATGCTGCCACCACCATGTTTTACAGTGGGGATGGTGTGTTCAGAGTGATGAGCTGTGTTGCTTTTACGCCAAACATAACGTTTTGCATTGTTGCCAAAAAGTTCAATTTTGGTTTCATCTGACCAGAGCACCTTCTTCCACATATTAGGTGTATCACCCAGGTGGCTTGTGACAAACTTTAAATGACACTTTTTATGGATATCTTTAAGAAATGGCTTTCTTCTTGCCACTCTTCCATAAAGGCCAGATTTGTGCAATATACGACTGATTGTTGTCCTATGGACAGAGTCTCCCACCTCAGCTGTAGATCTCTGCAGTTCATCCAGAGTGATCATGGGCCTCTTGGCTGCATCTCTGATCAGTCTTCTCCTTGTATGAGCTGAAAGTTTAGAGGGACGGCCAGGTCTTGGTAGATTTGCAGTGGTCTGATACTCCTTCCATTTCAATATTATCGCTTGCACAGTGCTCCTTGGGATGTTTAAAGCTTGGGAAATCTTTTTGTATCCAAATCCGGCTTTAAACTTCTTCACAACAGTATCTCGGACCTGCCTGGTGTGTTCCTTGTTCTTCATGATGCTCTCTGCGCTTTTAACGGACCTCTGAGACTATCACAGTGCAGGTGCATTTATACGGAGACTTGATTACACACAGGTGGATTGTATTTATCATCATTAGTCATTTAGGTCAACATTGGATCATTCAGAGATCCTCACTGAACTTCTGGAGACAGTTTGCTGCACTGAAAGTAAAGGGGCTGAATAATTTTGCACGCCCAATTTTTCAGTTTTTGATTTGTTAAAAAGGTTTGAAATATCCAATAAATGTCGTTCCACTTCATGATTGTGTCCCACTTGTTGTTGATTCTTCACAAAAAAATACAGTTTTATATCTTTATGTTTGAAGCCTGAAATGTGGCAAAAGGTCGCAAAGTTCAAGGGGGCCGAATACTTTCGCAAGGCACTGTATATTTTAGTGTTACACCATTGTCCTTAATCATATACAATATCAGTAGCACATGTCTTAGAGTGGTGGACTGAGCCATCCCCACAGCCTTCACAATGGATCAGTCCACTCAGATAGGAACCAATCAGACAGGTGTCTTAGCGTGATGGACTGAGCCATCCCCACAGACTCCACAATGGATCAGTCCACTCAGACAGGTGTCTTGCACACCATTCTTTTTTTTTTACTAAAGAAATCTTGAGGTCAGCCCTACATGCGTCTATATCAAATCTAGCAATATGGTTTATTTTGGGAGCTTACCTACTGTACTATATTGGCAGCCTAGCAGGGGCATAGCCAGAAATTAGTTTGTGGGAGGGCCTGCAGGGATATGGATGGGACAACATTTGTAATAATAATAATACAATTATTTGTTTTGCTTTTTCTCAATCTGATTGGGTGGGCCTGGCAGGACCTGGCTCCCCAGTTGGTGGGCCTGTGTCCACCCTGGCCTATGCCCCTGCTGCCTAGGCTAGTCTGCTAGTAGTAGACTCTTCTTTGCCCAAACATACAGGTCATCTATCTAGATGTACATGGAGTCTGGTACTTTCAATTCTGACATTAGGTGTAGCCATCGATGAATATAATCTGATACGACTTCCGCGTTGTCAAACGGATACAGGGGGGCTAAACTGTTTTCCTGGGTAGCAGACTAAAATTCCATGGAGAAGGAAGTTCATAACAAACGTCACCAATCGCGTGGAGCTGAGACCAGGCTTTGTGGAGTCCCTTTTCCTAATGTGCATATGCCAATTGAATCTCAACAAGGAAACATTTGGGGGTGCTGTTTGATTACCGTTTATTGAAAAAATGTATTAATTTCAGCAGACAAAGAATGACACGCAACGACAGAGGACGAACATAGATACAAGGTGGGCATTTCATATTTTATTTTAAGTATTGACCTTGGGCGAATCGATGTGGTAGGAGCAAGATTCCACAACGCCCGGTCTCGGCTCCACACCGCTGATGAAATACCTCAGAAACTTCATTCCCCGTGGAGTTTAGTCCGCTACTTCACGGGTAACGTTAGCATAACAGACATCTGTGACGGTATAGCTGCAATACTAAGGTAAACATGTTTCTTTATGAATTCAACCTCACGGCCATATCAAAAACCTTCCAATGCTTTACTTAGTTATCAATCAAGTGACTAAATAAATGCGAGTTAGTTAACTAGCAAGTATAGCTATAGGTAGCTAGCTACCACCACCCACGAACGTCGGCTAACGTGACCAGCAGCACACCTAACGAACGTCGGCTAACGTTACCAGCAGCATACGTAACGAACATCGGCTAACGTTACCAGCAGCATACGTAACGAACATCGGCTAACGTTACCAGCAGCACACGTAACTAACGTCAACAGCAACATACGTAACGTAACGAACGTTGCAAAGAGTATTTTGCCAGACGACGTAAAATTCAGAGTAACCCGTTAACTAGCTAGCTAAAGTTAGCTAGCTGGACGGGACCATTTGTTATATAGCTAACTGACGCAGCTAGCTGGCTAAGTCACCAGACAAACATTAAGCTGAACGAGAAATACTAGCTAGTTAGGTGTTATTGGCACTGATATAGTATCCAATGAAATTAATACAAATAAATAAAATAAAAGTTAGCCAGTCATATTGGTTAGCTAACTCGTAGCTAGCTGTTAGTTATGTAAACACCAACGCAGAGAGATTGGGCATGACGCTTCATAGCACCCCCCATAGCAGTGCAGAGTTGGTAACGTCAGTTAACTACTTGTTGTTATGTGTATTTCAGCCAGCTAGTTAACTACTACATGCGAATGTAGCTAGCTGGCAACAGAGTTGGCTGGCAAGAAAAACTCTAACTAGTGGTGGTCCGTCTCAGAACTGGCTAATCGAATTTTTTAGTTAGCAGGCTAGCTAACTTCACCCATCACACACAGCATACTTAGCTAACTAACCAACTTTAGCATGCTAAGCTAGGTGATGCTATCTTGTCGTATATACATCGGGGCCTTACCAGCATTCTGATCTCGGGGCCAGAGGTAATATGTGGCTGGGATAACGATGAGTCCAACAAAGGACGTTAGAAAGTAGAAAAATGTGTTGCCGCTGTCATCGTACTGAAACTGTTGCCCGGCCATTTCGTCGCGGGGTGTCTAGGGTGCCCCCTTTTCTTTCTCCACGGCTATGCCTTCCCAATCAAAGCCCAGTATGTATGACTTGACACACACCACTGATCAGGCAACAGCTAGCATAGGGCCAAAACAGCGCGATGCTGCGAGAGATCGGATACGTGGTTTACGCCTGCGCAGTTGGTTAGTCTCTGCTTCCGTTCTTCTTCGTCTGTGGAACTTCCGGGAACTTGTCCCTTTTGTTATGCTTCCACCTACTGCTTAGTATTTGATATTACTTCCAGCCTTGGAACTGTACTTGGTAAACTAGATGGGATACAGCTTTAGTCAAAGTTTAAAAGTCAAAAGTAGATTTTGTTTTGTACATTTTCCCTAACCCTTTGCCTAACCTTAACCTAATTATCCCGAACTGCTACGTTAATACTCCTAACCTGTTGCGTAACTTCTAAACCTGCTACGAAAAGTCCCTTTTGACAAAAGCTGTAAATCAAATCAAATCAAATCAAATTTATTTATATAGCCCTTCGTACATCAGCTGATATCTCAAAGTGCTGTACAGAAACCCAGCCTAAAACCCCAAACAGCAAGCAATGCAGGTGTAGAAGCACGGTGGCTAGGAAAAACTCCCTAGAAAGGCCAATACCTAGGAAGAAACCTAGAGAGGAACCAGGCTATGTGGGGTGGCCAGTCCTCTTCTGGCTGTGCCGGGTGGAGATTATAACAGAACATGGCCAAGATGTTCAAATGTTCATAAATGACCAGCATGGTCGAATAATAATAAGGCAGAACAGTTGAAACTAGAGCAGCAGCACAGTCAGGTGGAAGTTGAAACTGGAGCAGCAGCATGGCCAGGTGGACTGGGGACAGCAAGGAGTCATCATGTCAGGTAGTCCTGGGGCATGGTCCTAGGGCTCAGGTCCTCCGAGAGAGAGAAAGAAAGAGAGAAGGAGAGAATTAGAGAACGCACACTTAGATTCACACAGGACACCGAATAGGACAGGAGAAGTACTCCAGATATAACAAACTGACCCCAGCCCCCCGACACATAAACTACTGCAGCATAAATACTGGAGGCTGAGACAGGAGGGGTCAGGAGACACTGTGGCCCCATCCGAGGACACCCCCGGACAGGGCCAAACAGGAAGGATATAACCCCACCCACTTTGCCAAAGCACAGCCCCCACACCACTATACCTTCTAGAAAAAAACGGGTTTCTCTTATGTCTGCTACGTTAGGTTCGCGCTGTACTCAACCACAGTTTATAATAGGCAATGCTGTCTAGAATAAACCCAACAATTCTAATGACTTAAATCAAATGTAAAGTCAGGAACAATATATACATATATATGTGTTTATTTTCTGAAGTTTCAAATGGTTCTCATAAGCTGTTGTCTTCTAATTCAAATTATCAGGATCATGTTCATCAAACCAATTTAATAATCAGGGATTAAAGAATTAGAAACGTCATTGTATTACAATATGAAATTAGATGATCTTTCAAGTTGAGTCGAGTTTAAATTGAGTTTACTACTTCTAAAAGTATTGGATTGGTGGAGGCATGGGGTAGACCTGTGGTTCTCAACCCAGGGTATTAGGGGGCCTATCCACAGGGGGTACAACATGTAGTGATAATATATGCATGAACTGTTTCGGATGGGAAGCATGCGGACGCCTTATGATATTTCAGGCCATCGGCTTACTGCCATTTTTATGTTATTTTATTTTTTATTTACCCTTTATTTAACTAGTCTGTTATGAACAAATTATTATTTACAATGACGGCCTACCAGAAGGCAAAAGGCCTCCTGCCCTTGATGGGGGTCTGGGATTAAAAATAAATCTAATATAAATATAGGACAAAACACAACGACAAGAGAGACAACACAACACTACATAAAGAGAGACCAAAGACCAAGGCAGCAACACATGACAACACAGCATGGTAGCAACACAACACTACATAAAGAGAGACAACACAACACTACATAAAGAGAGACCAAAGACCAAGGCAGCAACACATGACAACACAGCATGGTAGCAACACAACACTACATAAAGAGAGACAACACAACACTACATAAAGAGAGACCAAAGACCAAGGCAGCAACACATGACAACACAGCATGGTAGCAACACAACACTACATAAAGAGAGACCAAAGACCAAGGCAGCAACACATGACAACACAGCATGGTAGCAACACAACACTACATAAAGAGAGACCAAAGACCAAGGCAGCAACACATGACAACACAGCATGGTAGCAACACTACACTACATAAAGAGAGACCAAAGACCAAGGCAGCAACACATGACAACACAGCATGGTAGCAACACTACACTACATAAAGAGAGACCAAAGACCAAGGCAGCAACACATGACAACACAGCATGGTAGCAACACTACACTACATAAAGAGAGACCAAAGACCAAGGCAGCAACACATGACAACACAGCATGGTAGCAACACTACACTACATAAAGAGAGACCAAAGACCAAGGCAGCAACACATGACAACACAGCATGGTAGCAACACTACATAAAGAGAGACCAAAGACCAAGGCAGCAACACATGACAACACAGCATGGTAGCAACACTACATAAAGAGAGACCAAAGACCAAGGCAGCAACACATGACAACACAGCATGGTAGCAACACTACATAAAGAGAGACCAAAGACCAAGGCAGCAACACATGACAACACAGCATGGTAGCAACACTACACTACATAAAGAGAGACCAAAGACCAAGGCAGCAACACATGACAACACAGCATGGTAGCAACACTACACTACATAAAGAGAGACCAAAGACCAAGGCAGCAACACATGACAACACAGCATGGTAGCAACACTACATAAAGAGAGACCAAAGACCAAGGCAGCAACACATGACAACACAGCATGGTAGCAACACTACATAAAGAGAGACCAAAGACCAAGGCAGCAACACATGACAACACAGCATGGTAGCAACACTACATAAAGAGAGACCAAAGACCAAGGCAGCAACACATGACAACACAGCATGGTAGCAACACTACATAAAGAGAGACCAAAGACCAAGGCAGCAACACATGACAACACAGCATGGTAGCAACACTACATGACAACGACATGGTAACAACACAACACTACATAAAGAGAGACCAAAGACCAAGGCAGCAACACATGACAACACAGCATGGTAGCAACACTACATAAAGAGAGACCAAAGACCAAGGCAGCAACACATGACAACACAGCATGGTAGCAACACTACATGACAACGACATGGTAACAACACAACACTACATAAAGAGAGACCAAAGACCACATAGCAAGGCAGCAACACATGACAACACAGCATGGTAGCAACACTACATGACAACGACATGGTAGCAACACAACATGGTAGCAGCACAACATGGTAGCAACACAACATGGTAGCAGCACAACATGGTAGCAACACAACATGGTAGCAGCACAAAACATGGTACAAACATTATTGGGCACAGACAACAGAACAAAGGGCAAGAAGATAGAGACAACAATACATCACGCAAAGCAGCCACAACTGTCAGTAAGAGTGGCCATGATGGAGTCTTTGAATGAAGAGATTAAGATAAAACTGTCCAGTTTGAGTGTTTGTTGCAGATCGTTCCAGTCGCTAGCTGCAGCGAACTGAAAAGAGGAGCGATCCAGGGATGTGTGTGCTTTGGGGACCTATAACAGAATGTGACTGGCAGAACGGGACGGCCTTAAGTGCACATGAGAAAGTACTTCAGGGGTACTTTGAGGGTACTTCAGGGGTACTTCAGGGGTACCTCGGGCAGAGAAAAATGTAGTTGGTGGTACAGTAACCAAAAAAGAACCACTATAGTATATACACCACTGGGCTTCACTCAAGAGGAAGTTTCCACCATATTTCTTATACCATTCATTTTAGTTTCAAATCACTATGGGAGGAAGCGTGGCCAATGATTGGGATGTAACCAATGTTATTTCCCTGTACATATAATGGGAGAACCTCTCCTCCCTCCTCTCCTGCTTATCTCCTCCTTCCTCCCCTCCATCCTCTCCTCGCATCCTCTTCTCTCCTCCGTCCTCTCCTCTCATCCCCTCCTCCTCTCCTCCTCTCCTTTCCTCCCTCCTCTCCTCTGTCCTCCTCTTCTTTTCCTCTCCTCTTCTCATCTGTCCTCTCCTGTCCTCTCCTCACTCCTCTCCTCCATTCTCTCCTTGACGCCTCTGTCCTCTCCTCGCCCCCGCCTCCCTCCTCTCCTCCATCCTCTCCACCCTCATCTCGTCGACTGCTTATGAATAAGGATGAAATCGTAATTGAGGAGAGGCGGCGAGAAGGAAAGTGGACGGAAATGCAAGAAAGTTTCTTCTCCACTCCACACGGGCAAATGGCGTTGGAGGAATCCCCAAATATATGTGTAACGTGATCAAAACAAATGTGTAGTTGTGAACATTGATTTGGGAGGAGCTCTCCGGAACAGAGTACCTTCTCCTCAAATGTTCTACTGAGTTCCTGAACCTCTTATAGAATATGAGCTCAGAAATATTGTGGAGTTCCCCCAATGGTCAAATTTTTGTGAATATTTTGAATGAAAGACCAAGAGGATGAACAGCAAATAAAACAACCCGTTTTGCTCATTTTTTTTTATTTACCAAGGGTGCCAATATTAGTGGAGGTCACTGTAGAGGTGTAATCTCGAGCCAAACCTGTTTATTTTTTTATCTAAAGGTATCCAGGGCTACGTTCATTTGGTATGTTCTGGAATGTTCAATTCAACCAAAAAGATGCAATACTGAAAAAACAGTTGAAAAACGGGGAGGGGTTTGTTGTGGGTTGGGGGACGCTGTCAGCATGGCCACTGCTCTTTAAATACGTCACTCATTGCTTCAAGCCACACCCACCAAACTTACCTCAAAGTCTGTTCAAGAACATACAGGAACGTTATGGAAAAATGTGTCGTTCTGCAACGTAGCAAATGTTCATGCGAACTGAATGCACCTCTGCTATTGACATACATGTTAAATTAGAACGTGACAACATTAATTACTGAGGCAGTCTACAGCACAGGTGAGTACAGGTAGGCCTAGACAGAGCACTAGTTTGGTGTGTGCAGCCTTGTTCCACCCCTTTGTTAATTTATTAATATATGCAAACACACAGCATGTGTTTATGCAAATGAGGTAATACCATTTTCTTCCATTTTAACACAAGAAAGTTACAAAAAAAAACTGATACCATTAGAATATGTATATATTATATATTATATTGAAATTGAACAATAAATTGAATACCTGAATTTCCACCAAAAACTTGAACATTATTTGTCCGTGCCAGTAAAATGTTTTATGCTATAATTCACTCGATATCTGATGGATTATAAAAAATCTAAATGTCTGGAGTATCTTCATTTATTGTCCAACTGTTGCATTTATTAGAATAGTAAACATTTTGATGACTGTTGCTGCTTTACAAATCATTGCAGATGACTGGGAGGAGACGAGGACAGAAGGCACCCCTACATCTATGATGTCACTCGGCCGGGCCCTTTATGATGATGTCACAGGTGTACCATGATGTCGTCGAGTGGCTTGCGGGTGAGGTCGGGCACGGTTGCGTCGGGGGCGGGGTAACCAACAGGAAGTAGCATCAGCAGCTTCTCATTGGCTGGCCGACCGAGGAGCAGCCTGAGCTGGGGGCCGCAGTTGAGGGGCGTCGTCGTCACCGTCACCAGACCTGCATTCTGACAAGGGGATTGGACAGACTACATGTCAGTCAAACACAGAGTGACATGGGCTCGGTCAGAATATCAAACACATACAGAATCCAGAGGTTTATTAAGGGTTTTGAAATGCTCTTATGGTTACCCGTTCTATCTGACAGACAATAATGTCTGTTCTACACAACAAATTTCTACGTTCTGAAATGTAACATCCTTCTGTCTTTGTTTGACATTTTATTTCAAATCAAATATTTAGATGTTATTAATTAAGGGTGTAGCGAAATGCTAGTATTCCTAGCTCCAACAGTAATACCTACCTAAATGCTAGTATTCCTAGCTCCAACAGTAATACCTACCTAAATGCTAGTATTCCTAGCTCCAACAGTAATACCTAGCTAAATGCTAGTATTCCTAGCTCCAACAGTAATACCTACCTAAATGCTAGTATTCCTAGCTCCAACAGTAATACCTACCTAAATGCTAGTATTCCTAGCTCCAACAGTAATACCTACCTAAATGCTAGTATTCCTAGCTCCAACAGTAATACCTACCTAAATGCTAGTATTCCTAGCTCCAACAGTAATACCTAGCTAAATGCTAGTATTCCTAGCTCCAACAGTAATACCTAGCTAAATGCTAGTATTCCTAGCTCCAACAGTAATACCTACCTAAATGCTAGTATTCCTAGCTCCAACAGTAATACCTACCTAAATGCTAGTATTCCTAGCTCCAACAGTAATACCTACCTAAATGCTAGTATTCCTAGCTCCAACAGTAATACCTACCTAAATGCTAGTATTCCTAGCTCCAACAGTAATACCTAGCTAAATGCTAGTATTCCTAGCTCCAACAGTAATACCTAGCTAAATGCTAGTATTCCTAGCTCCAACAGTAATACCTAGCTAAATGCTAGTATTCCTAGCTCCAACAGTAATACCTAGCTAAATGCTAGTATTCCTAGCTCCAACAGTAATACCTAGCTAAATGCTTGTGTTCCTAGCTCCAACAGTTCAGTAATATCTAACTAAATGCTTGTGTTCCTAGCTCCAACAGTACAGTAATACCTACCTAAATGCTAGTGTTCCTAGCTCCAACAGTAATACCTACCTAAATGCTTGTGTTCCTACTGTAGCTCCAACAGTAATACCTAGCTAAATGCTTGTGTTCCTAGCTCCAACAGTAATACCTACCTAAATGCTTGTGTTCCTAGCTCCAACAGTAATACCTAGCTAAATGCTTGTGTTCCTAGCTCCAACAGTAATACCTACCTAAATGCTTGTGTTCCTAGCTCCAACAGTAATACCTAGCTAAATGCTTGTGTTCCTAGCTCCAACAGTAATACCTAGCTAAATGCTTGTGTTCCTAGCTCCAACAGTAATACCTAACTAAATGCTTGTGTTCCTAGCTCCAACAGTAATACCTAGCTAAATGCTTGTGTTCCTAGCTCCAACAGTAATACCTACCTAAATGCTTGTGTTCCTAGCTCCAACAGTGCAGTAATATCTAACTAAATGCTTGTGTTCCTAGCTCCAACAGTAATACCTACCTAAATGCTTGTGTTCCTAGCTCCAACAGTAATACCTACCTAAATGCTAGTGTTCCTAGCTCCAACAGTAATACCTACCTAAATGCTTGTGTTCCTAGCTCAGTATTCAGACCCCTTGACTTTTTGTTACAGCCTTATTCTAAAAATGGATTCAATAAAGAAAGAACAATCTCAGCAATCTACACACAATACCCCATAATGACATCACAATACCCCATAATGACATCACAATACCCCATAATGACATCACAATACCCCATAATGACATCACAATACCCCATAATGACATCACAATACCCCATAATGACATCACAATACCCCATAATGACATCACAATACCCCATAATGACATCACAATACCCCATAATGACATCACAATACCCCATAATGACATCACAATACCCCATAATGACATCACAATAACCCATAATGATATCACAATACCCCATAATGACATCACAATACCCCATAATGACATCACAATAACCCATAATGACAAAGCGAAAACAGGCTTTTAAAATTGTTGCAAATGTATTAAAAATAAAAAACAGAAGTACCTTATTTACATAAGCATTCTGACCCTTTCCTAGGAGACTTGAAATTGAGCTCAGGTGCATCTTGTGTCCATTGATCATCCTTGAGATGTCTCTACAACTTGATTGGAGTCCATCTGTGGTAAATTCAATTGACTGGACATGTTTTGGGAAGAAACACACCTGTCTATATAAGGTCCTACAGTTGACAGTGCATGTCAGAGCAAAAACCAAGCCATGAGGTTGAAGGAATTGTCCGTAGAGCTCCGAGACAGGATTGTGTCGAGCATTGAAGGTCCCCAGGAACAGTGGCCTCCATCATTCTTAAATGGAAGAAGTTGTGAACCACTAAGACTCTTCCTAGAGCTGGCCGTCCGGCCAAACTGACCAATCACGGGAGAAGAGCCTTGGTCAAGGAGGTGACCAAGAACCCGATGGTCCCACTGACAAAGCTCTAGAGTTCCTCTGTGGAGATGGGAGAACCTTCCAGAAGGACAACCATCTATGCAGCACTCCACCAATCAGGCCTGTATGGTAGAGTGGCCAGATGGAAGCCACTCCTCAGTAAAAGGCACATGACAGTCCACTTGGAGTTTGTCAAAAGGCACCTAAAGGACTCAGACCATGAGATATAAGATTCTCTGGTCTGATGAAACCAAGATTGAACTATTTGGCCTGAATGCCAAGTGTCATGTCTGGCGGAAACCTGGCACTATCCCTACGGTGAAGCATGGTGGTGGCAGCATCACTACGGTGAAGCATGGTGGTGGCAGCATCATACTGTGGAGTTGTTTTTCAGCTGCAGGGACTCGGAGACTAGTCAGGATAGAGGCAAAGATTAACAGAGCAAAGTACAGAGAGATCCTTGGTGAAAACCTGCTCCAGAGCGCTCAGAACCTCAGACTGAGGCGAAGGTTCACCTTCCAACAGGACAATGACCCTAAGCACACAACCAAGACAACACAGAAGTGGCTTCGGGACAAGTCTCTGAATATCCTTGAGTAGGCCAGCCAGAGCCCAGATTTGAACCCAATTGAACATCGCTGTAGACCTGAAAATAGCTGTGCAGCAACACTCCCCATTCAAACTGACAGAGCTTGAGAGGATCTGCAGAGAAGAATGGGAGAAACTCCCCAAATACAGGTGTGCCAAGCTTGTAGCATCATACCCAAGAAGACTCAAGGTTGTAATCGCTGCCAAAGGTGCTTCAACAAAGTACTGAGTAAAGGGTCTGAATATTTATGTAAATGCAATATTTTAAAAACATTTTGCATAAATTAGCAAACTTTATTTTTTTTAAACGTGTTTTTGCTGAGTCATTATGGGGTATTGTGATGTCATTATGGGGTATTGTGATGTCATTATGGGGTATTGTGATGTCATTATGGGGTATTGTGATGTCATTATGTGGTATTGTGTGTAGATTGATGGGGGGGTGACAATTGAATCCATTTTTATAATAAGGCTGTAACGTAACAAAATGTAGAAAAAGTCAAGGGGTCTGAATACTTTCCGAATGCATTGTATATATGATGGGATGTATCGACATTATAGACCGGATGTGGATGGAATATATAGTATATCTATAGAATACATAGGATAGAATAGTAGATGTACAGCAATAGTTGAATAGGATGGACTTGACTAGAATACATTATATACAGTACATATGAAATGAGTAAAACAGTTTAACATTATTAAAGTGGTCTATTATTAAAGTGACCAGTGATTCCATGTCGACTGCAGGTACATTAGGGCAGCAGCCTCTAAAGTGCAGGGTTGAGTAACCGGGTGGTAGCTGGCTATTGACAGTGACTAAGTTCAGGTCAGGGTAATGGGGGGAGGCCGGCTAGGGATGGCTATTTAACAGTCTGACAGCCTTGAGATAGAAGCTGTTTTTCAGTCTCTCGGTCCCAGCTTTGATGCACCTGTACTGACCTCGCCTTCTGGATGGTAGCAGTGTGAACAGGTAGTGGCTCAGGTGGTTGTTGTCTGTGATGATCTTTTTGGCCTTCCTGTGACATCGGGTGGTGTAGGTGTCCTGGAGGGCAGATAGTTTTCCCCCGGTGATGCATTCGGGCAGACCGCACCACCCTCTAGAAAGCACTAAGGTTGCAGGCGGTGCAGTTGCTGTACCAGGCGGTGATACAGCCCGACAGGATGCTCTCAATGGTGCATCTGTAGAGGTTTCTGAGGGTCTAAAGCTGTATTTCGTCAGCCTCCTGATTGTTGTTGCACCTTCATCACCAGACTGTGTTGGTGGACCGTTTCAGATCGTCAGCGATGTGTACGCCCAGGAACTTGAAGCTTTTCACCTTCTCCCCTGCAGCACAGTTGATGTGAATAGGGGGCGTACTCCCTCTTCTGTCTCCTGAAGTCCACGATCAGCTCCTTCGTTTTGTTGATGTTGAGGGAGAGGTTATTTTCCTGGCACCACTCGGTCAGAGCCCTCACCTCACCTGTCTCGTTATTGTTGGTAATCAGGCCTACTACTGTTGTGTCGTCTGAAAACTTGGTGATTGAGTTGGAGGTGTGCATGGCCACTCAGTCATCGGTGAACAGGGAGTACAGGAGGGGGCTGAGCATTCACCCTTGTGGGGCCCCAGTGTTGAGAATCAGCGTAGTGGAGGTGTTGTTTCCTACTTTCACCACCTGGGTACGGCACGTCAGGAAGTCCAGGACCCAGTTGCACAGGGCGGGGTTCAGACCCAGGGCCTTAAGCTTAATGATGAGCTTGTTGAACACTGAGCTATAGACTAACTATAGTCTATAGTCAATGAACAGCATTCTTACATAGGTATTCCTCCAGATGGGATAGGGCACTGTGTAGTGTGATGGTGATTGCATCGTCTGTGGATCTATTGAGGCAGTAAGCAAATTGAAGTGCGTTAAGGGTGACAGGTAAGGTGGAGGTGATATGATCCATGACTAGTCTCTCAAAGCACTTCATGATGACAGAAGTGAGTGCTACGGGGCTATAGTCAGTTACCTTCGCTTTCTTGGGTACAGGAACAATGGTGGACATCTTGAAGCAAGTGGGGACAGCAGAATGGGATAGGGAGAGATTGAATATGTCCGTAAACACTCGAGTCAGCTGGGCTGCGCATGCTCTGAGGACGCAGCTAGGGATGCCGTCTGAGCTGGCAGCCTTGTGTGGGTTAACACGCTTAAATGTCTTACTCACGTCGACCACGGGGGACCACAATCCTTACTCACGTCGACCACGGAGGACCACAGTCCTTATTCACGTCGACCACGGGGGACCACAGTCCTTACTCACGTCGACCACGGAGGATCACAGTCCTTACTCACGTCGACCAGAGGACCACAGTCCTTACTCACGTCGACCACGGGGGACCACAGTCCTTACTCAAGTCGACCACGGAGGATCACAGTCCTTACTCACGTCGACCAGAGGACCACAGTCCTTACTCACGTCGACCACGGGGGACCACAGTCCTTACTCAAGTCGACCACGGAGGACCACAGTCCTTACTCACGTCGACCACGGGGGACCACAGTCCTTACTCACGTCGACCACGGGGGACCACAGTCCTTACTCACGTCGACCACGGAGGACCACAGTCCTTACTCAAGTCGACCACGGAGGACCACAGTCCTTACTCACGTCGACCACGGAGGACCACAGTCCTTACTCACGTCGACCACAGTCCTTAATCACGTCGACCACGGAGGACCACAGTCCTTACTCACGTCGACAACGGAGGACCGCAGTCCTTACTCACGTCGACCACAGTCCTTACTCACGTCGACCACGGAGGACCACAGTCCTTACTGACGTCGACCAAGGGGGACCACAGTCCTTACTCACGTCGACCACGGGGGACCACAGTCCTTACTCAAGTCGACCACGGAGGACCACAGTCCTTACTCACGTCGACCACGGAGGACCACAGTCCTTACTCAAGTCGACCACGGGGGACCACAGTCCTTACTCACGTCGACCACGGGGGACCACAGTCCTTACTCAAGTCGACCACGGAGGACCACAGTCCTTACTCACGTCGACCACGGGGGACCACAGTCCTTACTCACGTCGACCACGGGGGACCACAGTCCTTACTCACGTCGACCACGGAGGACCACAGTCCTTACTCAAGTCGACCACGGAGGACCACAGTCCTTACTCACGTCGACCACGGAGGACCACAGTCCTTACTCACGTCGACCACAGTCCTTAATCACGTCGACCACGGAGGACCACAGTCCTTACTCACGTCGACAACGGAGGACCGCAGTCCTTACTCACGTCGACCACAGTCCTTACTCACGTCGACCACGGAGGACCACAGTCCTTACTGACGTCGACCAAGGGGGACCACAGTCCTTACTCACGTCGACCACGGGGGACCACAGTCCTTACTCAAGTCGACCACGGAGGACCACAGTCCTTACTCACGTCGACCACGGAGGACCACAGTCCTTACTCAAGTCGACCACGGGGGACCACAGTCCTTACTCACGTCGACCACGGAGGACCACAGTCCTTAATCACGTCGACCACGGGGGACCACAGTCCTTACTCACGTCGACCACGGGGGACCACAGTCCTTACTCACGTCGACCACGGGGGACCACAGTCCTTACTCACGTCGACCACGGAGGACCACAGTCCTTACTCAAGTCGACCACGGAGGACCACAGTCCTTACTCACGTCGACCACGGAGGACCACAGTCCTTACTCACGTCGACCACAGTCCTTAATCACGTCGACCACGGAGGACCACAGTCCTTACTCACGTCGACAACGGAGGACCGCAGTCCTTACTCACGTCGACCACAGTCCTTACTCACGTCGACCACGGAGGACCACAGTCCTTACTGACGTCGACCAAGGGGGACCACAGTCCTTACTCACGTCGACCACGGGGGACCACAGTCCTTACTCAAGTCGACCACGGAGGACCACAGTCCTTACTCACGTCGACCACGGAGGACCACAGTCCTTACTCAAGTCGACCACGGGGGACCACAGTCCTTACTCACGTCGACCATGGAGGACCACAGTCCTTACTCAAGTCGACCACGGGGGACCACAGTCCTTACTCACGTCGACCACGGAGGACCACAGTCCTTAATCACGTCGACCACGGGGGACCACAGTCCTTACTCACGTCGACCACGGAGGACCACAGTCCTTACTCACGTCGACCACGGAGGACCACAGTCCTTACTCACGTCGACCACGGAGGACCACAGTCCTTGGCCGAGGGCTGCGTCGGTAGCACTGTGTTATCCTCAAAGCGGGTGAAGAAGGTGTTTAGCTTGTCTGGGAGCAAGTCGTCAGTGGCTGGTTTTCCCTTTGTAATTTGTCATTGTCTGGAGTCCCTGCCACATACATCTTGTGTCTGAGCAGTTGAATTGCGACTCCACTTTGTCTCTGTACTGATGTTTTGCCTGTTTGATTGACTTACGGAGGGCATAGCTGGACTGTTTGTACTCAACCATATTTCCAGTGACCTTGTCGTGGTTCGCGCTTTCACGGTTTTTGGTTTGGGTAGGTTTTAATAGTCATAGTGGGAACAACATCCCCTATAAACTTCCTGATGAACTCAGTCACCGTGTCAGTGTATACGTCAATGTTATTCTCAGAGGCAACCCAGGAACATATCACAGTCCGCGTGATCAAACAATCTTGAAGCATGGATCCCGATTTGTCAGACTAGCATTAAATAGATCTTAGCATGGGTACTTCCTGTTTGAGTTTCTGCCTATAGGAAGGGTAGAGCAGAAGGGAGGTGTGATCTGATTTGCCGATGGGAGGGCAGGAGAGGTCCTTGTAGCCATCCCGAAAGGGAGAGGGACAATGGTCGAGAGTTTTTGACAGGCAATGTGTTGATAGAACTTCGGTAATGTTTTCCTCCCAAAATGTTTTTGTTAAAATCCCCAGCTACAATAAATGTGGCCTCGGGATATGTAGTTTCCTGTTAGCACAAAGTCCAGTGTAGTTCCTTGAAGGCCGTCGTGATATCGGCTTGAGGGGGAAATATACATGGTTGTGACTATAACCGAAGATAATTATCTGGGGCGGTAATATGATTGTGAGGTATTCTAGGTCAGGTGAACAAAATAACTTGAGTTACTGTACATTACCACAATCACACCATGAGTAGTTAATCATGAGACATACACCTCCGCCTTTCTTCTTCCCGGAGAGGTCTTTATTCCTGTCTGCCCGATGTACTGAGAACCCAGCTGGCTGTACGGACGGGGACAGTATATCCAGAGAGTTCTTTATTCCTGTCTGTGTGATGTACTGAGAACACAGCTGGCTGTATGGATGGGGACAGTATATCCGGAGAGAGTCATGATTCCGTGAAACAGAGTATGTTACAGTGCCTGATGTCTCTCTGGAAGGAGATCTCGCCCTGGATGGTGCGATGGATGGTGTGCACGCCTCCTGAGTCGGACTAGAAGTCCACTCCGAATACCTCTTCTCCACAGGGTCCACGTCCCTGAGTACACCGCAGTGGTCCACGTCCCTGAGTACGTCCCAGCGGTCCACGTCCCTGAGTACGCCCTAGAAGTCCACGTCCCTGAGTTCGCCCCAGCGGTCCAAGTCCCTGAGTACGCCCCAGTGGTCCCCGGGTTTGTGACTTGGTGAATGATCTGAATGAGTGCGCGTGTGGTTGTCTCACCTAGCTATTTCATTAAGATGAATGCACTAGCTGTAAGTTGCTCTGGATAAGAGCGTCTGCTAAATGACTCAAATGTAAATGACCGGGCGTGAATGCTCTGACCTGCAGCGCGGCCAATAGCAGGCCACAGGAGATGGACACACTGATCTCATTGTAGTAATGAGTCCTCTTCTGTCCTCCAGCTACGATGCCGTACGTCTGTTTAAATATCAACACGAGGTAGGGAGCCACATCAAGATACTGCTTCACCCAGTTAGTCCTGGGAGAGAGAGAGGGAGGAGAGAGGGAGAAAGGGGGGAGAGAGAGGGAGGAGAGATGGGGGAGGGGGAGAGAGGGAGGAGAGATGGGGGAGGGGGAGAGGGGGAGGAGAGAGGGGGGAGAGAGAGGGATGAGAGATGGGGGAGGGGGAGAGGGGGGGAGAGAGAGGAGAGATGGGGAAGGGAGGAGAGAGGGGAAAGGAGGAGAGAGAGGGAGGAAAGGGGGGAGAGAGGGGGGCGAGAGAGAGGAGAGAGGGAGGAGAGAGTGAGGGAGACAGGGAGGATATTGCGAGGGAGAGAGGGAGGATATTGCGAGGGAGGGGGAGATGGAGAGAGAGGAGAGAGCGAGAGAGAGAGGGGGAGGGGAGATGGAGAGAGAGTTATAAAAAATATTATCTGACTTGCGTGCATGGTGTATATCTACATGCTGTATATCTACATGCTGTATATCTACATGCTGTATATCTACATGCTGTATGTCTACATGCTGTATGTCTACATGCTGTATGTCTACATGGTGTGTATATCTACATGCTGTATATTTACATGCTGTATGTCTACATGCTGTATATCTACATGGTGTATATATCTACATGCTGTATATCTACATGCTGTATATCTACATGGTGTATATATCTACATGCTGTATATCTACATGGTGTATGTCAACATGGTGTGTATATCTACATGCTGTATGTCTACATGGTGTGTATATCTACATGGTGTATATATACATGCTATATGTCTACGTGGTGTATATCTACATGGTGTATGTCTACATGGTGTATGTCTACATGGTGTATGTCTACATGCTGTATGTCTACATGCTGTATATCTACATGGTGTATATATCTACATGCTGTATATCTACATGGTGTATGTCAACATGGTGTGTATATCTACATGCTGTATATCTACATGCTATATGTCTACATGCTGTATGTCTACATGGTGTATATCTACATGCTGTATATCTACATGCTGTATGTCTACATTGTGTATATCTACATGGTGTATATCTACATGGTGTATATCTACATGCTGTATGTCTACATGGTGTGTATATCTACATGGTGTATATCTACATGCTATATGTCTACATGGTGTATATCTACATGGTGTATGTCTACGTGGTGTATATCTACATGGTGTATATCTACATGGTGTATATCTACATGCTGTATATCTACGTGGTGTATATCTACATGGTGTATGTCTACATGGTGTATGTCTACGTCGTGTATATCTACATGGTGTATATCTACATGGTGTATATCTACGTGGTGTATATCTACATGGTGTATATCTACATGGTGTATATCTACATGGTGTATGTCTACGTGGTGTATATCTACATGCTGTATATCTACATGGTGTATATCTACATGGTGTTTGCACTGTGCATTTTATCTGACCTGAGCCTCTGCAGGTCACTGACCCACTTGTCCCCCATCCTCTGGCGGTAGTTGACTTCCTCCTCCTCCTCCACCACTAGCCTGATCTGGTGCTTCACCTCTGGGTCTGACACTACCACAAACGTCCAGGGTTCTGTGTGGGCTCCACTGGGGGCTGTGCCTGGACAACACAGACAACACATTTATGTGTGTCTGTCTGTGCGTGTCTGTGTGTGTCTGTCTGCGCGTGTCTGCGTGTGTCTGCGTGTGTGTGTGTGTCTGTGTGTGTCTCTGTGTGTGTGTGTGTGTGTGTCTGTGTGTGTGTCTGTGTGCATTATGCATGTGTTACCTGCAGTGCGGATGACGTTGTCGATGACCTGTCGTGGAACGGGCTCGGGGCTGATGAAGCGGACAGACCTCCTCTGGTTCATCAGGCTGAAGAAGTCCTGTGACCTCTGAACCATGACCTCTACGGGGTACCGAGAAGCCGGGTAGGGCACGTGGGCCAGCTCCTCCTCCCCACCACTCTCCACCCAATCACCATCCTCTAAAACCAGACAGACAGGGGGGAAGACCAACCGTCTGAATTATGAAGCTACAGAAAGCAAGGCTTTTTAAATTGTAGGCGGATTGACTGCGATTAAAGGCCTAATCTGCAATGTTAATGTATAGTCAGATGTGCACATCAGGCACATATTTATTGGTTAGTGTAACCATTTGTATAGCTACTTGACCGTATGTGTTCATTCATACTACCTTGAGTTGTTCTGTTCTGTGGTTCTCTATGGTTAATGATCTGTTCGGTGGTTAATGATCTGTTCTGTGGTTCTCTATGGTTAATGATCTGTTCTGTGGTTCTCTATGGTTAATGATCTGTTCTGTGGTTAATGATCTGTTCTGTGGTTCTCTATGGTTAATGATCTGTTCTGTGGTTAATGATCTGTTCTGTGGTTCTCTATGGTTAATGATCTGTTCTGTGGTTAATGATCTGTTTTGTGGTTCCCTGTGGTTAATGCTCTGTTCTGTGGTTCCCTGTTGATAATGATCTGTTCTGTGGTTAATGATCTGTTTTGTGGTTCCCTGTGGTTAATGCTCTGTTCTGTGGTTCCCTGTTGATAATGATCTGTTCTGTGGTTAATGATCTGTTTTGTGGCTCCCTGTGGTTAATGATCTGTTCTGTGGTTCCCTGTTGATAATGATCTGTTCTGTGGTTAATGATCTGTTCTGTGGTTCTCTGTTGATAATGATCTGTTCGGTTCTTATTTTATTTTATCATTCTTATTTTCAATGACGGCCTAGGAACAGTGGGTTAACTGCCTGTTCAGGGGCAGAACAGACAGCTTGTCAGCTCGGGGGCTTGAACTTGCAACCTTCCGGTTACTAGTCCAACACTCTAACCACTAGGCTACTAGGCTGCCGCCCCTGATCTGTTCGATGGTTAATGATCTGTTCTGTGGTTAATGATCTGTTCTGTGGTTCTCTATGGTTAATGATCTGTTCTATGGTTAATGATCTGTTCGGCGGTTAATGATCTGTTTGGTGGTTCCCTGTTGATAATGATCTGTTCGGTGGTTAATGATCTGTTCTGTGGTTCTCTATGGTTAATGATCTGTTCTACGGTTAATGATCTGTTCTGTGGATAATGATCTGTTATGTGGTTAATGATCTGTTCTGTGGTTAATGATCTGTTCTGCGGGTAATGATCTGTTCTGGGGTTAACGATCTGTTCTGTGGTTAATGATCTGTTTGGTGGTTAACGATCTGTTCTATGGTTAATGATCTGTTCTGTGGTCAATGATATGTTCTATGTTAATGATCTGTTCTGTGGTTAACGATCTGTTCGGCGGTTAATGATCTGTTCTGTGGTTCCCTGTGGTTAATGATCTGTTCCAGGGTTCTCTATGGTTAATGATCTGTTATGTGGTTCTCTACGGTTAATGATCTGTTCTGCATTTAGTGATCTGTTCTGTGGTCAATGATCTGTTCTATGGTTAATGATCTGTTCTGCGGTTAATGATCTGTTCTGGGGTTAATGATCTGTTCTGTGGTTAATGATCTGCTCTGGGGGTAATGATCTGTTCGGTGGTTAATGATCTGTTCTGTGGTCCCCTGTGGATAACGATCTGTTCTGCGGTTAACGATCTGTTCTGTGGTTAATGATCTGTTCTGTGGTTCCCTGTGGTTAATGATCTGTTCTGTGTTTCCCTGTCGATAATGATCTGTTCTGTGGTTAACGATCTGTTCTGTGGTTAATGATCTGTTCTGTGGTTAATGATCTGTTCTGTGGTTAATGATCTGTTCCCCCCATGCACACATCAATTAGGAAGGAAAATAAGGTTCTCTCTCTCTATTTCTTTCTCTTGTCTTGTCAGTCATTTTCTCGCTTTGGTTTCAAAGGTTGAGCAATATATAGACATAGACTGTAGACTGAGTCAGACTGAGTATTGAGAGGAGAGGGGGGATTCACACACGACATTGTTCTGTGTAATTGCGGGCTATTCTTTGGGTGCTGAAGTCACTTTTGATAAAAAACCTCTGAGCTCCAGTCCACCCAGACTAGTTGCAGCTTAACTCCATCATAAATTGTAGAGTTTAGTTGAGTTGAGTTTAGTTGGCTAGTCCTAGAGTAAAGGGCTATAGGTCTAGATTAAAGGGCTATAGGCTATAGGTCTAGAGTAAAGGGCTATAGGTCTAGAGTAAAGGGCTATAGATCTAGAGTAAAGGGCTGTAGGTCTAGAGTAAAGGGCTGTAGGTCTAGAGTAAAGGGCTATAGGTCTAGAGTAAAGGGCTATAGGTCTAGAGTAAAGGGCTATAGGTCTAGAGTAAAGGGCTATAGGTCTAGAGTAAAGGGCTATAGGTCTAGAGTAAAGGGCTGTAGGTCTAGAGTAAAGGGCTATAGATCTAGAGTAAAGGGCTGTAGGTCTAGAGTAAAGGGCTATAGGTCTAGAGTAAAGGGCTGTAGGTCTAGAGTAAAGGGCTGTAGGTCTAGAGTAAAGGGCTATAGGTCTAGAGTAAAGGGCTATAGGTCTAGAGTAAAGGGCTATAGGTCTATAGGTCTAGAGTAAAGGGCTATAGGTCTAGAGTAAAGGGCTATAGGTCTAGAGTAAAGGGCTATAGGTCTAGTGTAAAGGGCTATAGGTCTATAGGTCTAGAGTAAAGGGCTATAGGTCTAGAGTAAAGGGCTATAGATCTAGAGTAAAGGGCTGTAGGTCTAGAGTAAAGGGCTATAGGTCTAGAGTAAAGGGCTATAGGTCTAGAGTAAAGGGCTATAGGTCTAGAGTAAAGGGCTATAGGCCTAGAGTAAAGGGCTGTAGGTCTAGAGTAAAGGGCTGTAGGTCTAGAGTAAAGGGCTATAGGTCTAGAGTAAAGGGCTATAGGTCTAGAGTAAAGGGCTGTAGGTCTAGAGTAAAGGGCTATAGGTCTAGAGTAAAGGGCTATAGGTCTAGAGGATAGATAGCAGGTAGCAGCGGGTCTCTCTGTTTGACCTAGAGGACCCAGAGGAGTGCTCTGACGCAGAGAAACCAGTCGACTGCACCGGTGGCTTTAATAGCATGTTTTTGATAGGCTACACTACACACAGCCTTTACCACAGTGGTATTCAAAGTCGGGGCCGTGGGCTCGCTGGGGGACTGCAGTGGGGTCCACCCCACACAACAACAAAACGTTTTTTAACGTTTTTTTTAGGAACAAATAATGAAGAGTACAGATTATTTTATGGGACAATATACAAACGTTTTTGAGAAAGATAATTTTAAAAAAATACTGTTTTATTGAGTAAATGTATTTATTGGTTTCTTTTGATTTTGATAAGAGATGAAAACGAATTGAAGGTTATTTGTTGATGTAAAAATCTAAATGTACAGATTCTAAGGTTTTATTTGGGGTGGGGTCCCCCCTGAAAAAGTTTGAATACCATCTCTTTCCAATAATGCCCTTTCTCAGTCTGTTATTTTCGTCCAGTAATTTGGATGTAAAAAATGTACATGAACACGTCTTGCTTATAATGCCATTCACACTAAATTGCGAAATATCATCTTGCCACAATCCGTCAATTATTTATTCGGTACAAGTTCGATTTTTTGCGTATTTTCGCAAGCTGTTGACCAATAGAAATGGTCATTTCCTTTCAAATCCATGAAGGGAAGTGAACAAGTGCACACTTCGGTAGATAGGAGAGGTTATTAGGGCTAACTACCTTCATCTTTGTGTCGGATCTCTGTGTCGTCCTGAAGATCCTCGTCTACCCACGGCCGGGCCTCGGCCTCGGGCTTCCGCTCGGGTTTCACTGTCTTGTTCTCCTTCTTCTGAGAGCTTTTGAACAGAAAAACTAGGATCACGCATAAAACAGCCACGAACACCGGCGTGAGAGTGGAGAGAAGGGCCATGCTGACTGACGGCAATAATCTGAACACAACTGATAGAAACAGACAGTCTGCCAGCCAGGCGGGCGCTCCGCTGCTCAACGGATCCCGTTCGTCCCAAACTGCACCCTAATCCCTGTCTAGTGCACTATTTTGAGCTGGGCCCATAGGGATCTGGTAGAAAGTAGTGCACTATGTAGGGAACAGTATGCCATTTTTGGACACACACCCTGGTTGCGAAACAGTCCAGAATCAGGGGGAGTTGAGTTGACTGGGTTAATCATCAAACACTGAACTACACTGCATGACATAATAGCCTTTATTTCTAGATTATACATTAGGCCTATAACATCTATAGGGCTATAAATATAGGCTACTTTTAAAAAGTTAGGAGCACCAATCAGTATTTAAGAAAATAGACTGATTAAGTCTATAGCCTAGATCTGGGTCGGTAAAATATAGTCTATAGCCTACATCTGGGTCGTTGATATAGTCTATAGCCTACATCTGGGTCGTTGATATAGTCTATAGCCTACATCTGGGTCGTTGATATAGTCTATAGCCTACATCTGGGTCGTTGATATAGTCTATAGCCTACATCTGGGTCGTTGATATAGTCTATAGCCTACATCTGGGTCGTTGATATAGTCTATAGCCTACATCTGGGTCATTGATATAGTCTATAGCCTACATCTGGGTCGTTGATATAGTCTATAGCCTACATCTGGGTCGTTGATATAGTCTATAGCCTACATTTGGGTCGTTGATATAGTCTATAGCCTACATCTGGGTCGTTGATATAGTCTATAGCCTACATCTGGGTCGTTGATATAGTCTATAGCCTACATCTGGGTGGGTAAAAATCAAGTGTTAATTGAAAACATAATAACTCTTCTGCAACATGTTTTAAATAACCAGGGGTAGGGTTAACCCCTGATCATCTCGGTTCCACTCGATCGTCTCAGTTCCACTACATTACACATCAGAGTCGTTGGACGAAGGTGTCTTCAGTAGAGGGGTGTCTTGGTAAGATCTACAATGCTCGGTGTGAACATTAACGCACGTTGCTCGCGGTAGTTTCGGGAAGCATAAGGACCTTAAATTTCACATCAGTGAGAAATCATTTTTCACACCTCCATAAGGTTAGTGTTCCCACACGGCCATATCTCCATGTCACAGCACTTGTTTACAGAAAATAAGATGGAAGACGAGGCGACCACCTGTTCTAATTAGTTATATAGCATGCTACAACACCTGTGAGTTAGCATAACTACTACAGTGTAGTTTAGTAGGATGGAGGCTGTATGGGTCTGTAACTACTACAGTGTAGTTTAGTAGGATGGACGCTGTATGGATCTGTAACTGCCAGTGTAGTTTAGTAGGATGGAGGCTGTATGGATCTGTAACTGCTACAGTGTAGTTTAGTAGGATGGAGGCTGTATGGATCTGTAACTACTACAGTGTAGTTTAGTAGGATGGAGGCTGTATGGATCTGTAACTGCTACAGTGTAGTTTAGTAGGATGGAGGCTGTATGGATCTGTAACTGCTAGTGTAGTTTAGTAGGATGGAGGCTGTATGCATCTGTAACTACTACAGTGTAGTTTAGTAGGATGGAGGCTGTATGGGTCTGTAACTACTACAGTGTAGTTTAGTAGGATGGAGGCTGTATGGATCTGTAACTACTACAGTGTAGTTTAGTAGGATGGAGGCTGTATGGGTCTGTAACTACTACAGTGTAGTTTAGTAGGATGGAGGTTGTATGGATCTGTAACTACTACAGTGTAGTTTAGTAGGATGGAGGCTGTATGGATCTGTAACTACTACAGTGTAGTTTAGTAGGATGGAGGTTGTATGGATCTGTAACTACTACAGTGTAGTTTAGTAGGATGGAGGCTGTATGGATCTGTAACTACTACAGTGTAGTTTAGTAGGATGGAGGCTGTATGGGTCTGTAACTACTACAGTGTAGTTTAGTAGGATGGAGGTTGTATGGATCTGTAACTACTACAGTGTAGTTTAGTAGGATGGAGGCTGTATGGGTCTGTAACTACTACAGTGTAGTTTAGTAGGATGGAGGCTGTATGGGTCTGTAACTACTACAGTGTAGTTTAGTAGGATGGAGGCTGTATGGGTCTATAACTACTACAGTGTAGTTTAGTAGGATGGAGGCTGTATGGATCTGTAACTACTACAGTGTAGTTTAGTAGGATGGAGGCTGTATGGATCTGTAACTACTACAGTGTAGTTTAGTAGGATGGAGGTTGTATGGATCTGTAACTACTACAGTGTAGTTTAGTAGGATGGAGGTTGTATGGATCTGTAACTACTACAGTGTAGTTTAGTAGGATGGAGGCTGTATGGGTCTGTAACTACTACAGTGTAGTTTAGTAGGATGGAGGTTGTATGGATCTGTAACTACTACAGTGTAGTTTAGTAGGATGGAGGTTGTATGGATCTGTAACTACTACAGTGTAGTTTAGTAGGATGGAGGCTCCATAGCTATATGGATCTGTAACTACTACAGTGTAGTTTAGTAGGATGGAGGCTGTATGGATCTGTAACTACTACAGTGTAGTTTAGTAGGATGGAGGCTGTATGGATCTGTAACTACTACAGTGTAGTTTAGTAGGATGGAGGCTGTATGGATCTGTAACTACTACAGTGCAGTTTATTTCGTAAATATTTTCTTAGCTCTATTTCTTGAGCTGCCTTGTTGGTTAAGGACTTGTAAGTAAACATTTCAAATCAAATGTTATTGGACACATATACATGGTTAGCAGATGTTAATGCGAGTGTAGCGTCTATGGGGCAACTCATCAAGATCAGCATCTAGGGGAAACTCATCAAGATCAGCATCTAGGGGCAACTCATCAAGATCAGCATATAGGGGCAACTCATCAAGATCAGCATCTAGGGGCAACTCATCAAGATCAGCATCTAGGGGCAACTCATCAAGATCAGCATCTAGGGGCAACTCATCAAGATCGGCATCTAGGGGCAAAAGAGATGTCAATCTCAAGGTGACTTTCCTGGTTAAATAAAGGATACAAAACACCAGAACAGTAGAAGAGGTGTCAAAGAGGCTCTCCCACCAGAATACCCTGCTATTGTCAACAGGGTCACTGGGTTGCTGCCAACTAATTACATGACTACAGACTCTGACCCCAGACAGCAATGTGAGTCTACTCTCTCTCTCCACCTCCCTCCCTCTCTCTCTCCACCTCTCTCACCCTCTTTCCCATCCACCCACCCCCCTCTCTCTCTCACCCTCTCCCCCCCCCCCCTCTCTCTCTCTCATTCCCTCCCCCCCCTCTCTCTATCTCCCTCCCCCCCTCTCTCTCTATCCCCCCTCTCTCTCCTCCTCTCTCTCGATCTCCCCCTCCTCTCTCTCTCTCGATCTCCCCCTCCTCTCTCTCCATGCCAGTTCTGATCTTCATGTGCACATTACCGTGGAACACTTGCATTTCATTTCCAAGTCTTTGTATCTCCTTGTCAAATACAAAAGTAACTTTTCCTCCAACGATGTAAAAATAGCACAAAGCCTGCAGGTAGAAAACATCCAGATAAAAATAAATCACCTCCAAACGATCAAATATTTCCTGTGAGCTCTGGACAGACACAGTCGGAGGCTATTTGCACAAAGGATTCAAAGCAATCAGATATTTTAATAGTTTCCACTGGATCATATCCATTTTTCCCTTTCATGCCGAGTGGAGCTGGAAATATTTTTTTTAAAATACTTTGAGGAACTATTGTCCTTCTCAATTAATTATAAAAACAGACTTTGTTTAGTTGCTGTTTGTGGTGAAGTAAAAATGACTTTGAGAAGCGCCACAGATCACTGGTGGTGACGAGACAATCAGAATCACTATCAGAACCCCAAATGGGGACATTTCTAGGCCTGCATTTGCGCGCAGGCAGGTAGACTAGGCCTACTTCTATAGGCCTGTGCATAATCAGGTTAAACGTGCTTAACATGACAGAACCGTTTCAAACAAAAGAAGATTAATACAGGTGTTGTTAGGAGGACATGTTGAGACAGGTGTTGTTAGGAGGACATGTTGAGACAGGTGTTGTTAGGAGGATATGTTGAGACAGGTGTTGTTAGGAGGACATGTTGAGACAGGTGTTGTTAGGATATGTTGAGACAGGTGTTGTTAGGAGGACATGTTGAGACAGGTGTTGTTAGGAGGACATGTTGAGACAGGTGTTGTTAGGAGGACATGTTGAGACAGGTGTTGTTAGGAGGATATGTTGAGACAGGTGTTGTTAGGAGGATATGTTGAGACAGGTGTTGTTAGGAGAATATGTTGAGACAGGTGTTGTTAGGAGGATATGTTGAGACAGGTGTTGTTAGGAGGATATGTTGAGACAGGTGTTGTTAGGAGGATATGTTGAGACAGGTGTTGTTAGGAGGACATGTTGAGACAGGTGTTGTTAGGATATGTTGAGACAGGTGTTGTTAGGAGGACATGTTGAGACAGGTGTTGTTAGGAGGACATGTTGAGACAGGTGTTGTTAGGAGGACATGTTGAGACAGGTGTTGTTAGGAGGACATGTTGAGACAGGTGTTGTTAGGAGGACATGTTGAGACAGGTGTTGTTAGGAGGACATGTTGAGGCAGGTGTTGTTAGGAGGACATGTTGAGACAGGTGTTGTTAGGAGGACATGTTGAGACAGGTGTTGTTAGGAGGACATGTTGAGACAGGTGTTGTTAGGATAATGTTGAGACAGGTGTTGTTAGGAGGACATGTTGAGACAGGTGTTGTTAGGTTAATGTTGGGACAGGTGTTGTTAGGAGGACATGTTGAGACAGGTGTTGTTAGGAGGACATGTTGAGACAGGTGTTGTTAGGAGGATAATGTTGAGACAGGTGTTGTTAGGAGGATATGTTGAGACAGGTGTTGTTAGGAGGATATGTTGAGACAGGTGTTGTTAGGAGGACATGTTGAGACAGGTGTTGTTAGGAGACATGTTGAGACAGGTGTTGTTTAGGATAATGTTGAGACAGGTGTTGTTAGGAGGACATGTTGAGACAGGTGTTGTTAGGATATGTTGAGACAGGTGTTGTTAGGAGGACATGTTGAGACAGGTGTTGTTAGGAGGACATGTTGAGACAGGTGTTGTTAGGATATGTTGAGACAGGTGTTGTTAGGAGGACATGTTGAGGCAGGTGTTGTTAGGAGGACATGTTGAGGCAGGTGTTGTTAGGAGGATATGTTGAGACAGGTGTTGTTAGGAGGACATGTTGAGACAGGTGTTGTTAGGAGGACATGTGAGACAGGTGTTGTTAGGAGGACATGTTGAGACAGGTGTTGTTAGGAGGACATGTTGAGACAGGTGTTGTTAGGAGGACATGTTGAGACAGGTGTTGTTAGGAGGACATGTTGAGACAGGTGTTGTTAGGATATGTTGAGACAGGTGTTGTTAGGAGGACATGTTGAGACAGGTGTTGTTAGGATATGTTGAGACAGGTGTTGTTAGGAGGACATGTTGAGACAGGTGTTGTTAGGAGGACATGTTGAGACAGGTGTTGTTAGGAGGACATGTTGAGACAGGTGTTGTTAGGAGGACATGTTGAGACAGGTGTTGTTAGGAGGACATGTTGAGACAGGTGTTGTTAGGATATGTTGAGACAGGTGTTGTTAGGAGGACATGTTGAGACAGGTGTTGTTAGGATATGTTGAGACAGGTGTTGTTAGGAGGACATGTTGAGACAGGTGTTGTTAGGAGGACATGTTGAGACAGGTGTTGTTAGGAGGACATGTTGAGACAGGTGTTGTTAGGAGGACATGTTGAGACAGGTGTTGTTAGGAGGACATGTTGAGACAGGTGTTGTTAGGATAATGTTGAGACAGGTGTTGTTAGGAGGACATGTTGAGACAGGTGTTGTTAGGATAATGTTGGGACAGGTGTTGTTAGGAGGACATGTTGAGACAGGTGTTGTTAGGAGGACATGTTGAGACAGGTGTTGTTAGGAGGATATGTTGAGACAGGTGTTGTTAGGAGGATATGTTGAGACAGGTGTTGTTAGGAGGACATGTTGAGACAGGTGTTGTTAGGAGGATATGTTGAGACAGGTGTTGTTAGGAGGACATGTTGAGACAGGTGTTGTTAGGAGGATATGTTGAGACAGGTGTTGTTAGGAGGATATGTTGAGACAGGTGTTGTTAGGAGGATATGTTGAGACAGGTGTTGTTAGGAGGATATGTTGAGACAGGTGTTGTTAGGAGGATATGTTGAGACAGGTGTTGTTAGGAGGATATGTTGAGACAGGTGTTGTTAGGAGGACATGTTGAGACAGGTGTTGTTAGGATATGTTGAGACAGGTGTTGTTAGGAGGACATGTTGAGACAGGTGTTGTTAGGAGGACATGTTGAGACAGGTGTTGTTAGGAGGACATGTTGAGACAGGTGTTGTTAGGATATGTTGAGACAGGTGTTGTTAGGAGGACATGTTGAGACAGGTGTTGTTAGGAGGACATGTTGAGACAGGTGTTGTTAGGAGGACATGTTGAGACAGGTGTTGTTAGGAGGACATGTTGAGACAGGTGTTGTTAGGAGGACATGTTGAGACAGGTGTTGTTAGGATAATGTTGAGACAGGTGTTGTTAGGAGGACATGTTGAGACAGGTGTTGTTAGGAGGAATGTTGAGACAGGTGTTGTTAGGAGGACATGTTGAGACAGGTGTTGTTAGGAGGACATGTTGAGACAGGTGTTGTTAGGAGGATATGTTGAGACAGGTGTTGTTAGGAGGATATGTTGAGACAGGTGTTGTTAGGAGGACATGTTGAGACAGGTGTTGTTAGGAGGACATGTTGAGACAGGTGTTGTTAGGAGGACATGTTGAGACAGGTGTTGTTAGGATAATGTTGAGACAGGTGTTGTTAGGAGGACATGTTGAGACAGGTGTTGTTAGGATATGTTGAGACAGGTGTTGTTAGGAGGACATGTTGAGACAGGTGTTGTTAGGAGGACATGTTGAGACAGGTGTTGTTAGGATATGTTGAGACAGGTGTTGTTAGGAGGACATGTTGAGACAGGTGTTGTTAGGAGGACATGTTGAGACAGGTGTTGTTAGGAGGATATGTTGAGACAGGTGTTGTTAGGAGGACATGTTGAGACAGGTGTTGTTAGGAGGACATGTTGAGACAGGTGTTGTTAGGAGGACATGTTGAGACAGGTGTTGTTAGGAGGACATGTTGAGACAGGTGTTGTTAGGAGGACATGTTGAGACAGGTGTTGTTAGGAGGACATGTTGAGACAGGTGTTGTTAGGATATGTTGAGACAGGTGTTGTTAGGAGGACATGTTGAGACAGGTGTTGTTAGGATATGTTGAGACAGGTGTTGTTAGGAGGACATGTTGAGACAGGTGTTGTTAGGAGGACATGTTGAGACAGGTGTTGTTAGGAGGACATGTTGAGACAGGTGTTGTTAGGAGGACATGTTGAGACAGGTGTTGTTAGGAGGACATGTTGAGACAGGTGTTGTTAGGATAATGTTGAGACAGGTGTTGTTAGGAGGACATGTTGAGACAGGTGTTGTTAGGATAATGTTGGGACAGGTGTTGTTAGGAGGACATGTTGAGACAGGTGTTGTTAGGAGGACATGTTGAGACAGGTGTTGTTAGGAGGATATGTTGAGACAGGTGTTGTTAGGAGGATATGTTGAGACAGGTGTTGTTAGGAGGACATGTTGAGACAGGTGTTGTTAGGAGGACATGTTGAGACAGGTGTTGTTAGGAGGACATGTTGAGACAGGTGTTGTTAGGATATGTTGAGACAGGTGTTGTTAGGAGGACATGTTGAGACAGGTGTTGTTAGGATAATGTTGAGACAGGTGTTGTTAGGAGGACATGTTGAGACAGGTGTTGTTAGGAGGACATGTTGAGACAGGTGTTGTTAGGAGGATATGTTGAGACAGGTGTTGTTAGGAGGATATGTTGAGACAGGTGTTGTTAGGAGGACATGTTGAGACAGGTGTTGTTAGGAGGATATGTTGAGACAGGTGTTGTTAGGAGGACATGTTGAGACAGGTGTTGTTAGGAGGATATGTTGAGACAGGTGTTGTTAGGAGGACATGTTGAGACAGGTGTTGTTAGGATAATGTTGAGACAGGTGTTGTTAGGAGGACATGTTGAGACAGGTGTTGTTAGGAGGACATGTTGAGACAGGTGTTGTTAGGAGGATATGTTGAGACAGGTGTTGTTAGGAGGATATGTTGAGACAGGTGTTGTTAGGAGGACATGTTGAGACAGGTGTTGTTAGGAGGATATGTTGAGACAGGTGTTGTTAGGAGGACATGTTGAGACAGGTGTTGTTAGGAGGACATGTTGAGACAGGTGTTGTTAGGAGGATATGTTGAGACAGGTGTTGTTAGGAGGATATGTTGAGACAGGTGTTGTTAGGAGGACATGTTGAGACAGGTGTTGTTAGGAGGACATGTTGAGACAGGTGTTGTTAGGAGGACATGTTGAGACAGGTGTTGTTAGGAGGATATGTTGAGACAGGTGTTGTTAGGAGGATATGTTGAGACAGGTGTTGTTAGGAGGATATGTTGAGACAGGTGTTGTTAGGAGGACATGTTGAGACAGGTGTTGTTAGGATAATGTTGAGACAGGTGTTGTTAGGAGGACATGTTGAGACAGGTGTTGTTAGGAGGACATGTTGAGACAGGTGTTGTTAGGAGGATATGTTGAGACAGGTGTTGTTAGGAGGATATGTTGAGACAGGTGTTGTTAGGAGGACATGTTGAGACAGGTGTTGTTAGGAGGATATGTTGAGACAGGTGTTGTTAGGAGGACATGTTGAGACAGGTGTTGTTAGGAGGACATGTTGAGACAGGTGTTGTTAGGAGGATATGTTGAGACAGGTGTTGTTAGGAGGATATGTTGAGACAGGTGTTGTTAGGAGGACATGTTGAGACAGGTGTTGTTAGGAGGATATGTTGAGACAGGTGTTGTTAGGAGGATATGTTGAGACAGGTGTTGTTAGGAGGACATGTTGAGACAGGTGTTGTTAGGAGGACATGTTGAGACAGGTGTTGTTAGGAGGACATGTTGAGACAGGTGTTGTTAGGAGGACATGTTGAGACAGGTGTTGTTAGGAGGACATGTTGAGACAGGTGTTGTTAGGATATGTTGAGACAGGTGTTGTTAGGAGGACATGTTGAGACAGGTGTTGTTAGGAGGACATGTTGAGACAGGTGTTGTTAGGAGGACATGTTGAGACAGGTGTTGTTAGGAGGACATGTTGAGACAGGTGTTGTTAGGAGGACATGTTGAGACAGGTGTTGTTAGGACATGTTGAGACAGGTGTTGTTAGGAGGATATGTTGAGACAGGTGTTGTTAGGAGGACATGTTGAGACAGGTGTTGTTAGGAGGACATGTTGAGACAGGTGTTGTTAGGATATGTTGAGACAGGTGTTGTTAGGAGGACATGTTGAGACAGGTGTTGTTAGGATATGTTGAGACAGGTGTTGTTAGGAGGACATGTTGAGACAGGTGTTGTTAGGAGGACATGTTGAGGCAGGTGTTGTTAGGAGGACATGTTGAGACAGGTGTTGTTAGGAGGACATGTTGAGACAGGTGTTGTTAGGAGGACATGTTGAGACAGGTGTTGTTAGGATAATGTTGAGACAGGTGTTGTTAGGAGGACATGTTGAGACAGGTGTTGTTAGGATAATGTTGGGACAGGTGTTGTTAGGAGGACATGTTGAGACAGGTGTTGTTAGGAGGACATGTTGAGACAGGTGTTGTTAGGAGGATATGTTGAGACAGGTGTTGTTAGGAGGATATGTTGAGACAGGTGTTGTTAGGAGGACATGTTGAGACAGGTGTTGTTAGGAGGACATGTTGAGACAGGTGTTGTTAGGAGGATATGTTGAGACAGGTGTTGTTAGGAGGACATGTTGAGACAGGTGTTGTTAGGAGGACATGTTGAGACAGGTGTTGTTAGGAGGACATGTTGAGACAGGTGTTGTTAGGAGGACATGTTGAGACAGGTGTTGTTAGGAGGACATGTTGAGACAGGTGTTGTTAGGAGGAATGTTGAGACAGGTGTTGTTAGGAGGACATGTTGAGACAGGTGTTGTTAGGAGGACATGTTGAGACAGGTGTTGTTAGGAGGATATGTTGAGACAGGTGTTGTTAGGAGGATATGTTGAGACAGGTGTTGTTAGGAGGACATGTTGAGACAGGTGTTGTTAGGAGGATATGTTGAGACAGGTGTTGTTAGGAGGACATGTTGAGACAGGTGTTGTTAGGAGGACATGTTGAGACAGGTGTTGTTAGGAGGACATGTTGAGACAGGTGTTGTTAGGAGGATATGTTGAGACAGGTGTTGTTAGGAGGACATGTTGAGACAGGTGTTGTTAGGAGGACATGTTGAGACAGGTGTTGTTAGGAGGACATGTTGAGACAGGTGTTGTTAGGAGGACATGTTGAGACAGGTGTTGTTAGGAGGACATGTTGAGACAGGTGTTGTTAGGATAATGTTGAGACAGGTGTTGTTAGGAGGACATGTTGAGACAGGTGTTGTTAGGAGGACATGTTGAGACAGGTGTTGTTAGGAGGATATGTTGAGACAGGTGTTGTTAGGAGGATATGTTGAGACAGGTGTTGTTAGGAGGACATGTTGAGACAGGTGTTGTTAGGAGGATATGTTGAGACAGGTGTTGTTAGGAGGAATGTTGAGACAGGTGTTGTTAGGAGGACATGTTGAGACAGGTGTTGTTAGGAGGACATGTTGAGACAGGTGTTGTTAGGAATGTTGAGACAGGTGTTGTTAGGAGGACATGTTGAGACAGGTGTTGTTAGGAGGACATGTTGAGACAGGTGTTGTTAGGAGGATATGTTGAGACAGGTGTTGTTAGGAGGACATGTTGAGACAGGTGTTGTTAGGAGGACATGTTGAGACAGGTGTTGTTAGGAGGATGTTGAGACAGGTGTTGTTAGGAGGACATGTTGAGACAGGTGTTGTTAGGAGGACATGTTGAGACAGGTGTTGTTAGGAGGATATGTTGAGACAGGTGTTGTTAGGAGGACATGTTGAGACAGGTGTTGTTAGGAGGACATGTTGAGACAGGTGTTGTTAGGAGGATATGTTGAGACAGGTGTTGTTAGGAGGACATGTTGAGACAGGTGTTGTTAGGAGGACATGTTGAGACAGGTGTTGTTAGGAGGACATGTTGAGACAGGTGTTGTTAGGAGGACATGTTGAGACAGGTGTTGTTAGGAGGACATGTTGAGACAGGTGTTGTTAGGAGGACATGTTGAGACAGGTGTTGTTAGGATATGTTGAGACAGGTGTTGTTAGGAGGACATGTTGAGACAGGTGTTGTTAGGAGGACATGTTGAGACAGGTGTTGTTAGGAGGACATGTTGAGACAGGTGTTGTTAGGAGGACATGTTGAGACAGGTGTTGTTAGGAGGACATGTTGAGACAGGTGTTGTTAGGAGGACATGTTGAGACAGGTGTTGTTAGGAGGACATGTTGAGACAGGTGTTGTTAGGATATGTTGAGACAGGTGTTGTTAGGAGGACATGTTGAGACAGGTGTTGTTAGGAGGACATGTTGAGACAGGTGTTGTTAGGAGGACATGTTGAGACAGGTGTTGTTAGGAGGACATGTTGAGACAGGTGTTGTTAGGAGGACATGTTGAGACAGGTGTTGTTAGGAGGACATGTTGAGACAGGTGTTGTTAGGAGGACATGTTGAGACAGGTGTTGTTAGGAGGACATGTTGAGACAGGTGTTGTTAGGATATGTTGAGACAGGTGTTGTTAGGAGGACATGTTGAGACAGGTGTTGTTAGGAGGACATGTTGAGACAGGTGTTGTTAGGAGGACATGTTGAGACAGGTGTTGTTAGGAGGACATGTTGAGACAGGTGTTGTTAGGAGGACATGTTGAGACAGGTGTTGTTAGGAGGAATGTTGAGACAGGTGTTGTTAGGAGGACATGTTGAGACAGGTGTTGTTAGGAGGACATGTTGAGACAGGTGTTGTTAGGAGGACATGTTGAGACAGGTGTTGTTAGGATATGTTGAGACAGGTGTTGTTAGGAGGACATGTTGAGACAGGTGTTGTTAGGATATGTTGAGACAGGTGTTGTTAGGAGGACATGTTGAGACAGGTGTTGTTAGGAGGACATGTTGAGACAGGTGTTGTTAGGAGGACATGTTGAGACAGGTGTTGTTAGGAGGACATGTTGAGACAGGTGTTGTTAGGAGGACATGTTGAGACAGGTGTTGTTAGGAGGACATGTTGAGACAGGTGTTGTTAGGAGGACATGTTGAGACAGGTGTTGTTAGGAGGACATGTTGAGACAGGTGTTGTTAGGAGGACATGTTGAGACAGGTGTTGTTAGGAGGACATGTTGAGACAGGTGTTGTTAGGAGGACATGTTGAGACAGGTGTTGTTAGGAGGACATGTTGAGACAGGTGTTGTTAGGAGGACATGTTGAGACAGGTGTTGTTAGGAGGACATGTTGAGACAGGTGTTGTTAGGAGGACATGTTGAGACAGGTGTTGTTAGGAGGACATGTTGAGACAGGTGTTGTTAGGAGGACATGTTGAGACAGGTGTTGTTAGGAGGACATGTTGAGACAGGTGTTGTTAGGAGGACATGTTGAGACAGGTGTTGTTAGGAGGACATGTTGAGACAGGTGTTGTTAGGACATGTTGAGACAGGTGTTGTTAGGAGGACATGTTGAGACAGGTGTTGTTAGGAGGACATGTTGAGACAGGTGTTGTTAGGAGGACATGTTGAGACAGGTGTTGTTAGGAGGACATGTTGAGACAGGTGTTGTTAGGAGGACATGTTGAGACAGGTGTTGTTAGGAGGACATGTTGAGACAGGTGTTGTTAGGAGGACATGTTGAGACAGGTGTTGTTAGGAGGACATGTTGAGACAGGTGTTGTTAGGAGGACATGTTGAGACAGGTGTTGTTAGGAGGACATGTTGAGACAGGTGTTGTTAGGAGGACATGTTGAGACAGGTGTTGTTAGGAGGACATGTTGAGACAGGTGTTGTTAGGAGGACATGTTGAGACAGGTGTTGTTAGGATATGTTGAGACAGGTGTTGTTAGGAGGACATGTTGAGACAGGTGTTGTTAGGATATGTTGAGACAGGTGTTGTTAGGAGGACATGTTGAGACAGGTGTTGTTAGGAGGACATGTTGAGACAGGTGTTGTTAGGAGGACATGTTGAGACAGGTGTTGTTAGGAGGACATGTTGAGACAGGTGTTGTTAGGAGGACATGTTGAGACAGGTGTTGTTAGGAGGACATGTTGAGACAGGTGTTGTTAGGAGGACATGTTGAGACAGGTGTTGTTAGGAGGACATGTTGAGACAGGTGTTGTTAGGAGGACATGTTGAGACAGGTGTTGTTAGGAGGACATGTTGAGACAGGTGTTGTTAGGAGGACATGTTGAGACAGGTGTTGTTAGGAGGACATGTTGAGACAGGTGTTGTTAGGAGGACATGTTGAGACAGGTGTTGTTAGGAGGACATGTTGAGACAGGTGTTGTTAGGAGGACATGTTGAGACAGGTGTTGTTAGGAGGAATGTTGAGACAGGTGTTGTTAGGAGGACATGTTGAGACAGGTGTTGTTAGGAGGACATGTTGAGACAGGTGTTGTTAGGAGGACATGTTGAGACAGGTGTTGTTAGGAGGATATGTTGAGACAGGTGTTGTTAGGAGGACATGTTGAGACAGGTGTTGTTAGGAGGACATGTTGAGACAGGTGTTGTTAGGAGGACATGTTGAGACAGGTGTTGTTAGGAGGACATGTTGAGACAGGTGTTGTTAGGAGGACATGTTGAGACAGGTGTTGTTAGGAGGACATGTTGAGACAGGTGTTGTTAGGAGGACATGTTGAGACAGGTGTTGTTAGGAGGACATGTTGAGACAGGTGTTGTTAGGAGGACATGTTGAGACAGGTGTTGTTAGGAGGATATGTTGAGACAGGTGTTGTTAGGAGGACATGTTGAGACAGGTGTTGTTAGGAGGACATGTTGAGACAGGTGTTGTTAGGAGGACATGTTGAGACAGGTGTTGTTAGGAGGATATGTTGAGACAGGTGTTGTTAGGAGGACATGTTGAGACAGGTGTTGTTAGGAGGACATGTTGAGACAGGTGTTGTTAGGAGGACATGTTGAGACAGGTGTTGTTAGGAGGACATGTTGAGACAGGTGTTGTTAGGAGGACATGTTGAGACAGGTGTTGTTAGGAGGACATGTTGAGACAGGTGTTGTTAGGAGGACATGTTGAGACAGGTGTTGTTAGGAGGACATGTTGAGACAGGTGTTGTTAGGAGGAATGTTGAGACAGGTGTTGTTAGGAGGACATGTTGAGACAGGTGTTGTTAGGAGGACATGTTGAGACAGGTGTTGTTAGGAGGACATGTTGAGACAGGTGTTGTTAGGAGGACATGTTGAGACAGGTGTTGTTAGGAGGACATGTTGAGACAGGTGTTGTTAGGAGGAATGTTGAGACAGGTGTTGTTAGGAGGACATGTTGAGACAGGTGTTGTTAGGAGGACATGTTGAGACAGGTGTTGTTAGGAGGACATGTTGAGACAGGTGTTGTTAGGAGGACATGTTGAGACAGGTGTTGTTAGGAGGACATGTTGAGACAGGTGTTGTTAGGAGGACATGTTGAGACAGGTGTTGTTAGGAGGAATGTTGAGACAGGTGTTGTTAGGAGGACATGTTGAGACAGGTGTTGTTAGGAGGACATGTTGAGACAGGTGTTGTTAGGAGGAATGTTGAGACAGGTGTTGTTAGGAGGACATGTTGAGACAGGTGTTGTTAGGAGGACATGTTGAGACAGGTGTTGTTAGGAGGACATGTTGAGACAGGTGTTGTTAGGAGGACATGTTGAGACAGGTGTTGTTAGGAGGACATGTTGAGACAGGTGTTGTTAGGAGGATATGTTGAGACAGGTGTTGTTAGGAGGACATGTTGAGACAGGTGTTGTTAGGAGGACATGTTGAGACAGGTGTTGTTAGGAGGATATGTTGAGACAGGTGTTGTTAGGAGGACATGTTGAGACAGGTGTTGTTAGGAGGACATGTTGAGACAGGTGTTGTTAGGAGGACATGTTGAGACAGGTGTTGTTAGGAGGACATGTTGAGACAGGTGTTGTTAGGAGGACATGTTGAGACAGGTGTTGTTAGGAGGACATGTTGAGACAGGTGTTGTTAGGAGGACATGTTGAGACAGGTGTTGTTAGGAGGACATGTTGAGACAGGTGTTGTTAGGAGGATATGTTGAGACAGGTGTTGTTAGGAGGATATGTTGAGACAGGTGTTGTTAGGAGGACATGTTGAGACAGGTGTTGTTAGGAGGACATGTTGAGACAGGTGTTGTTAGGAGGACATGTTGAGACAGGTGTTGTTAGGAGGACATGTTGAGACAGGTGTTGTTAGGAGGACATGTTGAGACAGGTGTTGTTAGGAGGACATGTTGAGACAGGTGTTGTTAGGAGGACATGTTGAGACAGGTGTTGTTAGGAGGACATGTTGAGACAGGTGTTGTTAGGAGGACATGTTGAGACAGGTGTTGTTAGGAGGACATGTTGAGACAGGTGTTGTTAGGAGGACATGTTGAGACAGGTGTTGTTAGGAGGACATGTTGAGACAGGTGTTGTTAGGAGGACATGTTGAGACAGGTGTTGTTAGGAGGACATGTTGAGACAGGTGTTGTTAGGAGGACATGTTGAGACAGGTGTTGTTAGGAGGACATGTTGAGACAGGTGTTGTTAGGAGGACATGTTGAGACAGGTGTTGTTAGGAGGACATGTTGAGACAGGTGTTGTTAGGAGGACATGTTGAGACAGGTGTTGTTAGGAGGATATGTTGAGACAGGTGTTGTTAGGAGGACATGTTGAGACAGGTGTTGTTAGGAGGACATGTTGAGACAGGTGTTGTTAGGATATGTTGAGACAGGTGTTGTTAGGAGGACATGTTGAGACAGGTGTTGTTAGGAGGACATGTTGAGACAGGTGTTGTTAGGAGGACATGTTGAGACAGGTGTTGTTAGGACATGTTGAGACAGGTGTTGTTAGGAGGACATGTTGAGACAGGTGTTGTTAGGAGGACATGTTGAGACAGGTGTTGTTAGGAGGACATGTTGAGACAGGTGTTGTTAGGAGGACATGTTGAGACAGGTGTTGTTAGGAGGACATGTTGAGACAGGTGTTGTTAGGAGGACATGTTGAGACAGGTGTTGTTAGGAGGACATGTTGAGACAGGTGTTGTTAGGAGGACATGTTGAGACAGGTGTTGTTAGGAGGACATGTTGAGACAGGTGTTGTTAGGAGGACATGTTGAGACAGGTGTTGTTAGGAGGACATGTTGAGACAGGTGTTGTTAGGAGGATATGTTGAGACAGGTGTTGTTAGGAGGACATGTTGAGACAGGTGTTGTTAGGAGGACATGTTGAGACAGGTGTTGTTAGGAGGACATGTTGAGACAGGTGTTGTTAGGAGGACATGTTGAGACAGGTGTTGTTAGGAGGACATGTTGAGACAGGTGTTGTTAGGAGGACATGTTGAGACAGGTGTTGTTAGGAGGATATGTTGAGACAGGTGTTGTTAGGAGGACATGTTGAGACAGGTGTTGTTAGGAGGACATGTTGAGACAGGTGTTGTTAGGAGGACATGTTGAGACAGGTGTTGTTAGGAGGACATGTTGAGACAGGTGTTGTTAGGAGGATATGTTGAGACAGGTGTTGTTAGGAGGATATGTTGAGACAGGTGTTGTTAGGAGGACATGTTGAGACAGGTGTTGTTAGGAGGACATGTTGAGACAGGTGTTGTTAGGAGGACATGTTGAGACAGGTGTTGTTAGGAGGACATGTTGAGACAGGTGTTGTTAGGAGGATATGTTGAGACAGGTGTTGTTAGGAGGATATGTTGAGACAGGTGTTGTTAGGAGGACATGTTGAGACAGGTGTTGTTAGGAGGACATGTTGAGACAGGTGTTGTTAGGAGGACATGTTGAGACAGGTGTTGTTAGGATATGTTGAGACAGGTGTTGTTAGGAGGACATGTTGAGACAGGTGTTGTTAGGAGGACATGTTGAGACAGGTGTTGTTAGGAGGACATGTTGAGACAGGTGTTGTTAGGAGGACATGTTGAGACAGGTGTTGTTAGGAGGACATGTTGAGACAGGTGTTGTTAGGAGGATATGTTGAGACAGGTGTTGTTAGGAGGACATGTTGAGACAGGTGTTGTTAGGAGGACATGTTGAGACAGGTGTTGTTAGGAGGACATGTTGAGACAGGTGTTGTTAGGAGGACATGTTGAGACAGGTGTTGTTAGGAGGACATGTTGAGACAGGTGTTGTTAGGAGGATATGTTGAGACAGGTGTTGTTAGGAGGACATGTTGAGACAGGTGTTGTTAGGAGGACATGTTGAGACAGGTGTTGTTAGGAGGATATGTTGAGACAGGTGTTGTTAGGAGGACATGTTGAGACAGGTGTTGTTAGGAGGACATGTTGAGACAGGTGTTGTTAGGAGGACATGTTGAGACAGGTGTTGTTAGGAGGACATGTTGAGACAGGTGTTGTTAGGAGGACATGTTGAGACAGGTGTTGTTAGGAGGACATGTTGAGACAGGTGTTGTTAGGAGGACATGTTGAGACAGGTGTTGTTAGGAGGACATGTTGAGACAGGTGTTGTTAGGAGGACATGTTGAGACAGGTGTTGTTAGGAGGACATGTTGAGACAGGTGTTGTTAGGAGGACATGTTGAGACAGGTGTTGTTAGGAGGACATGTTGAGACAGGTGTTGTTAGGAGGACATGTTGAGACAGGTGTTGTTAGGAGGACATGTTGAGACAGGTGTTGTTAGGAGGACATGTTGAGACAGGTGTTGTTAGGAGGACATGTTGAGACAGGTGTTGTTAGGAGGACATGTTGAGACAGGTGTTGTTAGGAGGACATGTTGAGACAGGTGTTGTTAGGAGGACATGTTGAGACAGGTGTTGTTAGGAGGACATGTTGAGACAGGTGTTGTTAGGAGGACATGTTGAGACAGGTGTTGTTAGGAGGACATGTTGAGACAGGTGTTGTTAGGAGGACATGTTGAGACAGGTGTTGTTAGGAGGACATGTTGAGACAGGTGTTGTTAGGAGGACATGTTGAGACAGGTGTTGTTAGGAGGACATGTTGAGACAGGTGTTGTTAGGAGGACATGTTGAGACAGGTGTTGTTAGGAGGACATGTTGAGACAGGTGTTGTTAGGAGGACATGTTGAGACAGGTGTTGTTAGGAGGACATGTTGAGACAGGTGTTGTTAGGAGGACATGTTGAGACAGGTGTTGTTAGGAGGACATGTTGAGACAGGTGTTGTTAGGAGGACATGTTGAGACAGGTGTTGTTAGGAGGACATGTTGAGACAGGTGTTGTTAGGAGGACATGTTGAGACAGGTGTTGTTAGGAGGACATGTTGAGACAGGTGTTGTTAGGAGGACATGTTGAGACAGGTGTTGTTAGGAGGACATGTTGAGACAGGTGTTGTTAGGAGGACATGTTGAGACAGGTGTTGTTAGGAGGACATGTTGAGACAGGTGTTGTTAGGAGGACATGTTGAGACAGGTGTTGTTAGGAGGACATGTTGAGACAGGTGTTGTTAGGAGGACATGTTGAGACAGGTGTTGTTAGGAGGACATGTTGAGACAGGTGTTGTTAGGAGGACATGTTGAGACAGGTGTTGTTAGGAGGACATGTTGAGACAGGTGTTGTTAGGAGGACATGTTGAGACAGGTGTTGTTAGGAGGACATGTTGAGACAGGTGTTGTTAGGAGGACATGTTGAGACAGGTGTTGTTAGGAGGACATGTTGAGACAGGTGTTGTTAGGAGGACATGTTGAGACAGGTGTTGTTAGGAGGACATGTTGAGACAGGTGTTGTTAGGAGGACATGTTGAGACAGGTGTTGTTAGGAGGACATGTTGAGACAGGTGTTGTTAGGAGGACATGTTGAGACAGGTGTTGTTAGGAGGACATGTTGAGACAGGTGTTGTTAGGAGGACATGTTGAGACAGGTGTTGTTAGGAGGACATGTTGAGACAGGTGTTGTTAGGAGGACATGTTGAGACAGGTGTTGTTAGGAGGACATGTTGAGACAGGTGTTGTTAGGAGGACATGTTGAGACAGGTGTTGTTAGGAGGACATGTTGAGACAGGTGTTGTTAGGAGGACATGTTGAGACAGGTGTTGTTAGGAGGACATGTTGAGACAGGTGTTGTTAGGAGGACATGTTGAGACAGGTGTTGTTAGGAGGACATGTTGAGACAGGTGTTGTTAGGAGGACATGTTGAGACAGGTGTTGTTAGGAGGACATGTTGAGACAGGTGTTGTTAGGAGGACATGTTGAGACAGGTGTTGTTAGGAGGACATGTTGAGACAGGTGTTGTTAGGAGGACATGTTGAGACAGGTGTTGTTAGGAGGACATGTTGAGACAGGTGTTGTTAGGAGGACATGTTGAGACAGGTGTTGTTAGGAGGACATGTTGAGACAGGTGTTGTTAGGAGGACATGTTGAGACAGGTGTTGTTAGGAGGACATGTTGAGACAGGTGTTGTTAGGAGGACATGTTGAGACAGGTGTTGTTAGGAGGACATGTTGAGACAGGTGTTGTTAGGAGGACATGTTGAGACAGGTGTTGTTAGGAGGATATGTTGAGACAGGTGTTGTTAGGAGGACATGTTGAGACAGGTGTTGTTAGGAGGACATGTTGAGACAGGTGTTGTTAGGAGGACATGTTGAGACAGGTGTTGTTAGGAGGACATGTTGAGACAGGTGTTGTTAGGAGGACATGTTGAGACAGGTGTTGTTAGGAGGACATGTTGAGACAGGTGTTGTTAGGAGGACATGTTGAGACAGGTGTTGTTAGGAGGACATGTTGAGACAGGTGTTGTTAGGAGGACATGTTGAGACAGGTGTTGTTAGGAGGACATGTTGAGACAGGTGTTGTTAGGAGGACATGTTGAGACAGGTGTTGTTAGGAGGACATGTTGAGACAGGTGTTGTTAGGAGGACATGTTGAGACAGGTGTTGTTAGGAGGACATGTTGAGACAGGTGTTGTTAGGAGGACATGTTGAGACAGGTGTTGTTAGGAGGACATGTTGAGACAGGTGTTGTTAGGAGGACATGTTGAGACAGGTGTTGTTAGGAGGACATGTTGAGACAGGTGTTGTTAGGAGGACATGTTGAGACAGGTGTTGTTAGGAGGACATGTTGAGACAGGTGTTGTTAGGAGGACATGTTGAGACAGGTGTTGTTAGGAGGACATGTTGAGACAGGTGTTGTTAGGAGGACATGTTGAGACAGGTGTTGTTAGGAGGACATGTTGAGACAGGTGTTGTTAGGAGGACATGTTGAGACAGGTGTTGTTAGGAGGATATGTTGAGACAGGTGTTGTTAGGAGGACATGTTGAGACAGGTGTTGTTAGGAGGACATGTTGAGACAGGTGTTGTTAGGAGGACATGTTGAGACAGGTGTTGTTAGGAGGACATGTTGAGACAGGTGTTGTTAGGAGGACATGTTGAGACAGGTGTTGTTAGGAGGACATGTTGAGACAGGTGTTGTTAGGAGGATATGTTGAGACAGGTGTTGTTAGGAGGACATGTTGAGACAGGTGTTGTTAGGAGGACATGTTGAGACAGGTGTTGTTAGGAGGACATGTTGAGACAGGTGTTGTTAGGAGGACATGTTGAGACAGGTGTTGTTAGGAGGACATGTTGAGACAGGTGTTGTTAGGAGGACATGTTGAGACAGGTGTTGTTAGGAGGACATGTTGAGACAGGTGTTGTTAGGAGGACATGTTGAGACAGGTGTTGTTAGGAGGACATGTTGAGACAGGTGTTGTTAGGAGGACATGTTGAGACAGGTGTTGTTAGGAGGACATGTTGAGACAGGTGTTGTTAGGAGGACATGTTGAGACAGGTGTTGTTAGGAGGACATGTTGAGACAGGTGTTGTTAGGAGGACATGTTGAGACAGGTGTTGTTAGGAGGACATGTTGAGACAGGTGTTGTTAGGAGGACATGTTGAGACAGGTGTTGTTAGGAGGATATGTTGAGACAGGTGTTGTTAGGAGGACATGTTGAGACAGGTGTTGTTAGGAGGACATGTTGAGACAGGTGTTGTTAGGAGGACATGTTGAGACAGGTGTTGTTAGGAGGACATGTTGAGACAGGTGTTGTTAGGAGGACATGTTGAGACAGGTGTTGTTAGGAGGACATGTTGAGACAGGTGTTGTTAGGAGGACATGTTGAGACAGGTGTTGTTAGGAGGACATGTTGAGACAGGTGTTGTTAGGAGGATATGTTGAGACAGGTGTTGTTAGGAGGACATGTTGAGACAGGTGTTGTTAGGAGGACATGTTGAGACAGGTGTTGTTAGGAGGACATGTTGAGACAGGTGTTGTTAGGAGGACATGTTGAGACAGGTGTTGTTAGGAGGACATGTTGAGACAGGTGTTGTTAGGAGGATATGTTGAGACAGGTGTTGTTAGGAGGACATGTTGAGACAGGTGTTGTTAGGAGGACATGTTGAGACAGGTGTTGTTAGGAGGACATGTTGAGACAGGTGTTGTTAGGAGGACATGTTGAGACAGGTGTTGTTAGGAGGACATGTTGAGACAGGTGTTGTTAGGAGGACATGTTGAGACAGGTGTTGTTAGGAGGACATGTTGAGACAGGTGTTGTTAGGAGGACATGTTGAGACAGGTGTTGTTAGGAGGACATGTTGAGACAGGTGTTGTTAGGAGGACATGTTGAGACAGGTGTTGTTAGGAGGACATGTTGAGACAGGTGTTGTTAGGAGGACATGTTGAGACAGGTGTTGTTAGGAGGACATGTTGAGACAGGTGTTGTTAGGAGGACATGTTGAGACAGGTGTTGTTAGGAGGACATGTTGAGACAGGTGTTGTTAGGAGGACATGTTGAGACAGGTGTTGTTAGGAGGACATGTTGAGACAGGTGTTGTTAGGAGGACATGTTGAGACAGGTGTTGTTAGGAGGACATGTTGAGACAGGTGTTGTTAGGAGGACATGTTGAGACAGGTGTTGTTAGGAGGACATGTTGAGACAGGTGTTGTTAGGAGGACATGTTGAGACAGGTGTTGTTAGGAGGACATGTTGAGACAGGTGTTGTTAGGAGGACATGTTGAGACAGGTGTTGTTAGGAGGACATGTTGAGACAGGTGTTGTTAGGAGGACATGTTGAGACAGGTGTTGTTAGGAGGACATGTTGAGACAGGTGTTGTTAGGAGGACATGTTGAGACAGGTGTTGTTAGGAGGACATGTTGAGACAGGTGTTGTTAGGAGGATATGTTGAGACAGGTGTTGTTAGGAGGACATGTTGAGACAGGTGTTGTTAGGAGGACATGTTGAGACAGGTGTTGTTAGGAGGACATGTTGAGACAGGTGTTGTTAGGAGGACATGTTGAGACAGGTGTTGTTAGGAGGACATGTTGAGACAGGTGTTGTTAGGAGGACATGTTGAGACAGGTGTTGTTAGGAGGACATGTTGAGACAGGTGTTGTTAGGAGGACATGTTGAGACAGGTGTTGTTAGGAGGACATGTTGAGACAGGTGTTGTTAGGAGGACATGTTGAGACAGGTGTTGTTAGGAGGACATGTTGAGACAGGTGTTGTTAGGAGGACATGTTGAGACAGGTGTTGTTAGGAGGACATGTTGAGACAGGTGTTGTTAGGAGGACATGTTGAGACAGGTGTTGTTAGGAGGACATGTTGAGACAGGTGTTGTTAGGAGGACATGTTGAGACAGGTGTTGTTAGGAGGATATGTTGAGACAGGTGTTGTTAGGAGGACATGTTGAGACAGGTGTTGTTAGGAGGACATGTTGAGACAGGTGTTGTTAGGAGGACATGTTGAGACAGGTGTTGTTAGGAGGACATGTTGAGACAGGTGTTGTTAGGAGGACATGTTGAGACAGGTGTTGTTAGGAGGAATGTTGAGACAGGTGTTGTTAGGAGGACATGTTGAGACAGGTGTTGTTAGGAGGACATGTTGAGACAGGTGTTGTTAGGAGGACATGTTGAGACAGGTGTTGTTAGGAGGACATGTTGAGACAGGTGTTGTTAGGAGGACATGTTGAGACAGGTGTTGTTAGGAGGACATGTTGAGACAGGTGTTGTTAGGAGGACATGTTGAGACAGGTGTTGTTAGGAGGACATGTTGAGACAGGTGTTGTTAGGAGGACATGTTGAGACAGGTGTTGTTAGGAGGATATGTTGAGACAGGTGTTGTTAGGAGGACATGTTGAGACAGGTGTTGTTAGGAGGACATGTTGAGACAGGTGTTGTTAGGAGGACATGTTGAGACAGGTGTTGTTAGGAGGACATGTTGAGACAGGTGTTGTTAGGAGGACATGTTGAGACAGGTGTTGTTAGGAGGACATGTTGAGACAGGTGTTGTTAGGAGGACATGTTGAGACAGGTGTTGTTAGGAGGACATGTTGAGACAGGTGTTGTTAGGAGGACATGTTGAGACAGGTGTTGTTAGGAGGACATGTTGAGACAGGTGTTGTTAGGAGGACATGTTGAGACAGGTGTTGTTAGGAGGACATGTTGAGACAGGTGTTGTTAGGAGGACATGTTGAGACAGGTGTTGTTAGGAGGACATGTTGAGACAGGTGTTGTTAGGAGGACATGTTGAGACAGGTGTTGTTAGGAGGACATGTTGAGACAGGTGTTGTTAGGAGGACATGTTGAGACAGGTGTTGTTAGGAGGACATGTTGAGACAGGTGTTGTTAGGAGGACATGTTGAGACAGGTGTTGTTAGGAGGACATGTTGAGACAGGTGTTGTTAGGAGGACATGTTGAGACAGGTGTTGTTAGGAGGACATGTTGAGACAGGTGTTGTTAGGAGGACATGTTGAGACAGGTGTTGTTAGGAGGACATGTTGAGACAGGTGTTGTTAGGAGGACATGTTGAGACAGGTGTTGTTAGGAGGACATGTTGAGACAGGTGTTGTTAGGAGGACATGTTGAGACAGGTGTTGTTAGGAGGACATGTTGAGACAGGTGTTGTTAGGAGGACATGTTGAGACAGGTGTTGTTAGGAGGACATGTTGAGACAGGTGTTGTTAGGAGGACATGTTGAGACAGGTGTTGTTAGGAGGACATGTTGAGACAGGTGTTGTTAGGAGGACATGTTGAGACAGGTGTTGTTAGGATATGTTGAGACAGGTGTTGTTAGGAGGACATGTTGAGACAGGTGTTGTTAGGAGGACATGTTGAGACAGGTGTTGTTAGGAGGACATGTTGAGACAGGTGTTGTTAGGAGGACATGTTGAGACAGGTGTTGTTAGGAGGACATGTTGAGACAGGTGTTGTTAGGAGGACATGTTGAGACAGGTGTTGTTAGGAGGACATGTTGAGACAGGTGTTGTTAGGAGGACATGTTGAGACAGGTGTTGTTAGGAGGACATGTTGAGACAGGTGTTGTTAGGAGGACATGTTGAGACAGGTGTTGTTAGGAGGACATGTTGAGACAGGTGTTGTTAGGAGGACATGTTGAGACAGGTGTTGTTAGGAGGACATGTTGAGACAGGTGTTGTTAGGAGGACATGTTGAGACAGGTGTTGTTAGGAGGACATGTTGAGACAGGTGTTGTTAGGAGGACATGTTGAGACAGGTGTTGTTAGGAGGACATGTTGAGACAGGTGTTGTTAGGAGGACATGTTGAGACAGGTGTTGTTAGGAGGACATGTTGAGACAGGTGTTGTTAGGAGGACATGTTGAGACAGGTGTTGTTAGGAGGACATGTTGAGACAGGTGTTGTTAGGAGGATATGTTGAGACAGGTGTTGTTAGGAGGATATGTTGAGACAGGTGTTGTTAGGAGGACATGTTGAGACAGGTGTTGTTAGGAGGACATGTTGAGACAGGTGTTGTTAGGAGGATATGTTGAGACAGGTGTTGTTAGGAGGATGGACATGTTGAGACAGGTGTTGTTAGGAGGACATGTTGAGACAGGTGTTGTTAGGAGGACATGTTGAGACAGGTGTTGTTAGGAGGACATGTTGAGACAGGTGTTGTTAGGAGGATATGTTGAGACAGGTGTTGTTAGGAGGATATGTTGAGACAGGTGTTGTTAGGAGGATATGTTGAGACAGGTGTTGTTAGGAGGACATGTTGAGACAGGTGTTGTTAGGAGGACATGTTGAGACAGGTGTTGTTAGGAGGACATGTTGAGACAGGTGTTGTTAGGAGGACATGTTGAGACAGGTGTTGTTAGGAGGACATGTTGAGACAGGTGTTGTTAGGAGGACATGTTGAGACAGGTGTTGTTAGGAGGACATGTTGAGACAGGTGTTGTTAGGAGGACATGTTGAGACAGGTGTTGTTAGGAGGACATGTTGAGACAGGTGTTGTTAGGAGGACATGTTGAGACAGGTGTTGTTAGGATAATGTTGAGACAGGTGTTGTTAGGAGGACATGTTGAGACAGGTGTTGTTAGGAGGATATGTTGAGACAGGTGTTGTTAGGAGGACATGTTGAGACAGGTGTTGTTAGGAGGACATGTTGAGACAGGTGTTGTTAGGAGGATATGTTGAGACAGGTGTTGTTAGGAGGATATGTTGAGACAGGTGTTGTTAGGAGGACATGTTGAGACAGGTGTTGTTAGGAGGACATGTTGAGACAGGTGTTGTTAGGAGGACATGTTGAGACAGGTGTTGTTAGGAGGACATGTTGAGACAGGTGTTGTGAGGAGGATATGTTGAGACAGGTGTTGTTAGGATATGTTGAGACAGGTGTTGTTAGGAGGACATGTTGAGACAGGTGTTGTTAGGTGGACATGTTGAGACAGGTGTTGTTAGGAGGATATGTTGAGACAGGTGTTGTTAGGAGGATGGACATGTTGAGACAGGTGTTGTTAGGAGGACATGTTGAGACAGGTGTTGTTAGGAGGACATGTTGAGACAGGTGTTGTTAGGAGGACATGTTGAGACAGGTGTTGTTAGGAGGACATGTTGAGACAGGTGTTGTTAGGAGGATATGTTGAGACAGGTGTTGTTAGGAGGATATGTTGAGACAGGTGTTGTTAGGAGGACATGTTGAGACAGGTGTTGTTAGGAGGACATGTTGAGACAGGTGTTGTTAGGAGGATATGTTGAGACAGGTGTTGTTAGGAGGACATGTTGAGACAGGTGTTGTTAGGAGGATATGTTGAGACAGGTGTTGTTAGGAGGACATGTTGAGACAGGTGTTGTTAGGAGGACATGTTGAGACAGGTGTTGTTAGGAGGACATGTTGAGACAGGTGTTGTTAGGAGGATATGTTGAGACAGGTGTTGTTAGGAGGACATGTTGAGACAGGTGTTGTTAGGAGGACATGTTGAGACAGGTGTTGTTAGGATAATGTTGAGACAGGTGTTGTTAGGAGGATATGTTGAGACAGGTGTTGTTAGGAGGACATGTTGAGACAGGTGTTGTTAGGAGGACATGTTGAGACAGGTGTTGTTAGGAGGACATGTTGAGACAGGTGTTGTTAGGAGGACATGTTGAGACAGGTGTTGTTAGGAGGACATGTTGAGACAGGTGTTGTTAGGAGGACATGTTGAGACAGGTGTTGTTAGGAGGACATGTTGAGACAGGTGTTGTTAGGAGGACATGTTGAGACAGGTGTTGTTAGGAGGACATGTTGAGACAGGTGTTGTTAGGAGGACATGTTGAGACAGGTGTTGTTAGGAGGACATGTTGAGACAGGTGTTGTTAGGATATGTTGAGACAGGTGTTGTTAGGAGGACATGTTGAGACAGGTGTTGTTAGGAGGACATGTTGAGACAGGTGTTGTTAGGAGGATATGTTGAGACAGGTGTTGTTAGGAGGATATGTTGAGACAGGTGTTGTTAGGAGGACATGTTGAGACAGGTGTTGTTAGGAGGACATGTTGAGACAGGTGTTGTTAGGAGGACATGTTGAGACAGGTGTTGTTAGGAGGACATGTTGAGACAGGTTGTTAGGAGGACATGTTGAGACAGGTGTTGTTAGGAGGACATGTTGAGACAGGTGTTGTTAGGAGGACATGTTGAGACAGGTGTTGTTAGGAGGATATGTTGAGACAGGTGTTGTTAGGAGGACATGTTGAGACAGGTGTTGTTAGGAGGACATGTTGAGACAGGTGTTGTTAGGAGGATATGTTGAGACAGGTGTTGTTAGGATATGTTGAGACAGGTGTTGTTAGGAGGACATGTTGAGACAGGTGTTGTTAGGAGGACATGTTGAGACAGGTGTTGTTAGGAGGACATGTTGAGACAGGTGTTGTTAGGAGGATATGTTGAGACAGGTGTTGTTAGGATATGTTGAGACAGGTGTTGTTAGGAGGACATGTTGAGACAGGTGTTGTTAGGAGGACATGTTGAGACAGGTGTTGTTAGGAGGATATGTTGAGACAGGTGTTGTTAGGAGGACATGTTGAGACAGGTGTTGTTAGGAGGACATGTTGAGACAGGTGTTGTTAGGATAATGTTGAGACAGGTGTTGTTAGGAGGATATGTTGAGACAGGTGTTGTTAGGAGGACATGTTGAGACAGGTGTTGTTAGGAGGACATGTTGAGACAGGTGTTGTTAGGAGGACATGTTGAGACAGGTGTTGTTAGGAGGACATGTTGAGACAGGTGTTGTTAGGAGGACATGTTGAGACAGGTGTTGTTAGGAGGACATGTTGAGACAGGTGTTGTTAGGAGGACATGTTGAGACAGGTGTTGTTAGGAGGACATGTTGAGACAGGTGTTGTTAGGAGGATATGTTGAGACAGGTGTTGTTAGGAGGACATGTTGAGACAGGTGTTGTTAGGAGGACATGTTGAGACAGGTGTTGTTAGGAGGACATGTTGAGACAGGTGTTGTTAGGAGGACATGTTGAGACAGGTGTTGTTAGGAGGACATGTTGAGACAGGTGTTGTTAGGAGGACATGTTGAGACAGGTGTTGTTAGGAGGACATGTTGAGACAGGTGTTGTTAGGAGGACATGTTGAGACAGGTGTTGTTAGGAGGATATGTTGAGACAGGTGTTGTTAGGAGGACATGTTGAGACAGGTGTTGTTAGGAGGACATGTTGAGACAGGTGTTGTTAGGAGGACATGTTGAGACAGGTGTTGTTAGGAGGACATGTTGAGACAGGTGTTGTTAGGAGGACATGTTGAGACAGGTGTTGTTAGGAGGACATGTTGAGACAGGTGTTGTTAGGAGGACATGTTGAGACAGGTGTTGTTAGGAGGACATGTTGAGACAGGTGTTGTTAGGAGGACATGTTGAGACAGGTGTTGTTAGGAGGACATGTTGAGACAGGTGTTGTTAGGAGGACATGTTGAGACAGGTGTTGTTAGGAGGACATGTTGAGACAGGTGTTGTTAGGAGGACATGTTGAGACAGGTGTTGTTAGGAGGACATGTTGAGACAGGTGTTGTTAGGAGGACATGTTGAGACAGGTGTTGTTAGGAGGACATGTTGAGACAGGTGTTGTTAGGAGGACATGTTGAGACAGGTGTTGTTAGGAGGACATGTTGAGACAGGTGTTGTTAGGAGGACATGTTGAGACAGGTGTTGTTAGGAGGACATGTTGAGACAGGTGTTGTTAGGAGGACATGTTGAGACAGGTGTTGTTAGGAGGACATGTTGAGACAGGTGTTGTTAGGAGGACATGTTGAGACAGGTGTTGTTAGGAGGACATGTTGAGACAGGTGTTGTTAGGAGGACATGTTGAGACAGGTGTTGTTAGGAGGACATGTTGAGACAGGTGTTGTTAGGAGGACATGTTGAGACAGGTGTTGTTAGGAGGACATGTTGAGACAGGTGTTGTTAGGAGGACATGTTGAGACAGGTGTTGTTAGGAGGACATGTTGAGACAGGTGTTGTTAGGAGGACATGTTGAGACAGGTGTTGTTAGGAGGACATGTTGAGACAGGTGTTGTTAGGAGGACATGTTGAGACAGGTGTTGTTAGGAGGACATGTTGAGACAGGTGTTGTTAGGAGGACATGTTGAGACAGGTGTTGTTAGGAGGACATGTTGAGACAGGTGTTGTTAGGAGGACATGTTGAGACAGGTGTTGTTAGGAGGACATGTTGAGACAGGTGTTGTTAGGAGGACATGTTGAGACAGGTGTTGTTAGGAGGACATGTTGAGACAGGTGTTGTTAGGAGGATATGTTGAGACAGGTGTTGTTAGGAGGACATGTTGAGACAGGTGTTGTTAGGAGGACATGTTGAGACAGGTGTTGTTAGGAGGACATGTTGAGACAGGTGTTGTTAGGAGGACATGTTGAGACAGGTGTTGTTAGGAGGACATGTTGAGACAGGTGTTGTTAGGAGGACATGTTGAGACAGGTGTTGTTAGGAGGACATGTTGAGACAGGTGTTGTTAGGAGGACATGTTGAGACAGGTGTTGTTAGGAGGACATGTTGAGACAGGTGTTGTTAGGAGGACATGTTGAGACAGGTGTTGTTAGGAGGACATGTTGAGACAGGTGTTGTTAGGAGGACATGTTGAGACAGGTGTTGTTAGGAGGACATGTTGAGACAGGTGTTGTTAGGAGGACATGTTGAGACAGGTGTTGTTAGGAGGACATGTTGAGACAGGTGTTGTTAGGAGGACATGTTGAGACAGGTGTTGTTAGGAGGACATGTTGAGACAGGTGTTGTTAGGAGGACATGTTGAGACAGGTGTTGTTAGGAGGACATGTTGAGACAGGTGTTGTTAGGAGGATATGTTGAGACAGGTGTTGTTAGGAGGACATGTTGAGACAGGTGTTGTTAGGAGGACATGTTGAGACAGGTGTTGTTAGGAGGACATGTTGAGACAGGTGTTGTTAGGAGGACATGTTGAGACAGGTGTTGTTAGGAGGACATGTTGAGACAGGTGTTGTTAGGAGGACATGTTGAGACAGGTGTTGTTAGGAGGACATGTTGAGACAGGTGTTGTTAGGAGGACATGTTGAGACAGGTGTTGTTAGGAGGACATGTTGAGACAGGTGTTGTTAGGAGGACATGTTGAGACAGGTGTTGTTAGGAGGACATGTTGAGACAGGTGTTGTTAGGAGGACATGTTGAGACAGGTGTTGTTAGGAGGACATGTTGAGACAGGTGTTGTTAGGAGGACATGTTGAGACAGGTGTTGTTAGGAGGACATGTTGAGACAGGTGTTGTTAGGAGGACATGTTGAGACAGGTGTTGTTAGGAGGACATGTTGAGACAGGTGTTGTTAGGAGGACATGTTGAGACAGGTGTTGTTAGGAGGACATGTTGAGACAGGTGTTGTTAGGAGGAATGTTGAGACAGGTGTTGTTAGGAGGACATGTTGAGACAGGTGTTGTTAGGAGGACATGTTGAGACAGGTGTTGTTAGGAGGACATGTTGAGACAGGTGTTGTTAGGAGGACATGTTGAGACAGGTGTTGTTAGGAGGACATGTTGAGACAGGTGTTGTTAGGAGGACATGTTGAGACAGGTGTTGTTAGGAGGACATGTTGAGACAGGTGTTGTTAGGAGGACATGTTGAGACAGGTGTTGTTAGGAGGACATGTTGAGACAGGTGTTGTTAGGAGGACATGTTGAGACAGGTGTTGTTAGGAGGACATGTTGAGACAGGTGTTGTTAGGATATGTTGAGACAGGTGTTGTTAGGAGGACATGTTGAGACAGGTGTTGTTAGGAGGACATGTTGAGACAGGTGTTGTTAGGAGGATATGTTGAGACAGGTGTTGTTAGGAGGACATGTTGAGACAGGTGTTGTTAGGAGGACATGTTGAGACAGGTGTTGTTAGGAGGACATGTTGAGACAGGTGTTGTTAGGAGGACATGTTGAGACAGGTGTTGTTAGGAGGACATGTTGAGACAGGTGTTGTTAGGAGGACATGTTGAGACAGGTGTTGTTAGGAGGACATGTTGAGACAGGTGTTGTTAGGAGGACATGTTGAGACAGGTGTTGTTAGGAGGACATGTTGAGACAGGTGTTGTTAGGAGGACATGTTGAGACAGGTGTTGTTAGGAGGACATGTTGAGACAGGTGTTGTTAGGAGGACATGTTGAGACAGGTGTTGTTAGGAGGACATGTTGAGACAGGTGTTGTTAGGAGGACATGTTGAGACAGGTGTTGTTAGGAGGACATGTTGAGACAGGTGTTGTTAGGAGGACATGTTGAGACAGGTGTTGTTAGGAGGACATGTTGAGACAGGTGTTGTTAGGAGGACATGTTGAGACAGGTGTTGTTAGGAGGACATGTTGAGACAGGTGTTGTTAGGAGGACATGTTGAGACAGGTGTTGTTAGGAGGACATGTTGAGACAGGTGTTGTTAGGAGGACATGTTGAGACAGGTGTTGTTAGGAGGACATGTTGAGACAGGTGTTGTTAGGAGGACATGTTGAGACAGGTGTTGTTAGGAGGACATGTTGAGACAGGTGTTGTTAGGAGGACATGTTGAGACAGGTGTTGTTAGGAGGACATGTTGAGACAGGTGTTGTTAGGAGGACATGTTGAGACAGGTGTTGTTAGGAGGACATGTTGAGACAGGTGTTGTTAGGAGGACATGTTGAGACAGGTGTTGTTAGGAGGACATGTTGAGACAGGTGTTGTTAGGAGGACATGTTGAGACAGGTGTTGTTAGGAGGACATGTTGAGACAGGTGTTGTTAGGAGGACATGTTGAGACAGGTGTTGTTAGGAGGACATGTTGAGACAGGTGTTGTTAGGAGGACATGTTGAGACAGGTGTTGTTAGGAGGACATGTTGAGACAGGTGTTGTTAGGAGGACATGTTGAGACAGGTGTTGTTAGGAGGACATGTTGAGACAGGTGTTGTTAGGAGGACATGTTGAGACAGGTGTTGTTAGGAGGACATGTTGAGACAGGTGTTGTTAGGAGGACATGTTGAGACAGGTGTTGTTAGGAGGACATGTTGAGACAGGTGTTGTTAGGAGGACATGTTGAGACAGGTGTTGTTAGGAGGACATGTTGAGACAGGTGTTGTTAGGAGGACATGTTGAGACAGGTGTTGTTAGGAGGACATGTTGAGACAGGTGTTGTTAGGAGGACATGTTGAGACAGGTGTTGTTAGGAGGACATGTTGAGACAGGTGTTGTTAGGAGGACATGTTGAGACAGGTGTTGTTAGGAGGACATGTTGAGACAGGTGTTGTTAGGAGGACATGTTGAGACAGGTGTTGTTAGGAGGACATGTTGAGACAGGTGTTGTTAGGAGGACATGTTGAGACAGGTGTTGTTAGGAGGACATGTTGAGACAGGTGTTGTTAGGAGGACATGTTGAGACAGGTGTTGTTAGGAGGACATGTTGAGACAGGTGTTGTTAGGAGGATATGTTGAGACAGGTGTTGTTAGGAGGACATGTTGAGACAGGTGTTGTTAGGAGGACATGTTGAGACAGGTGTTGTTAGGAGGACATGTTGAGACAGGTGTTGTTAGGAGGACATGTTGAGACAGGTGTTGTTAGGAGGACATGTTGAGACAGGTGTTGTTAGGAGGACATGTTGAGACAGGTGTTGTTAGGAGGACATGTTGAGACAGGTGTTGTTAGGAGGACATGTTGAGACAGGTGTTGTTAGGAGGATATGTTGAGACAGGTGTTGTTAGGAGGATATGTTGAGACAGGTGTTGTTAGGAGGACATGTTGAGACAGGTGTTGTTAGGAGGACATGTTGAGACAGGTGTTGTTAGGAGGACATGTTGAGACAGGTGTTGTTAGGAGGACATGTTGAGACAGGTGTTGTTAGGAGGACATGTTGAGACAGGTGTTGTTAGGAGGACATGTTGAGACAGGTGTTGTTAGGAGGACATGTTGAGACAGGTGTTGTTAGGAGGACATGTTGAGACAGGTGTTGTTAGGAGGACATGTTGAGACAGGTGTTGTTAGGAGGACATGTTGAGACAGGTGTTGTTAGGAGGACATGTTGAGACAGGTGTTGTTAGGAGGATATGTTGAGACAGGTGTTGTTAGGAGGATATGTTGAGACAGGTGTTGTTAGGAGGACATGTTGAGACAGGTGTTGTTAGGAGGACATGTTGAGACAGGTGTTGTTAGGAGGACATGTTGAGACAGGTGTTGTTAGGAGGACATGTTGAGACAGGTGTTGTTAGGAGGACATGTTGAGACAGGTGTTGTTAGGAGGACATGTTGAGACAGGTGTTGTTAGGACATGTTGAGACAGGTGTTGTTAGGAGGACATGTTGAGACAGGTGTTGTTAGGAGGACATGTTGAGACAGGTGTTGTTAGGAGGACATGTTGAGACAGGTGTTGTTAGGAGGACATGTTGAGACAGGTGTTGTTAGGAGGACATGTTGAGACAGGTGTTGTTAGGAGGACATGTTGAGACAGGTGTTGTTAGGAGGACATGTTGAGACAGGTGTTGTTAGGAGGATATGTTGAGACAGGTGTTGTTAGGAGGATATGTTGAGACAGGTGTTGTTAGGAGGACATGTTGAGACAGGTGTTGTTAGGAGGACATGTTGAGACAGGTGTTGTTAGGAGGACATGTTGAGACAGGTGTTGTTAGGAGGACATGTTGAGACAGGTGTTGTTAGGAGGACATGTTGAGACAGGTGTTGTTAGGAGGACATGTTGAGACAGGTGTTGTTAGGAGGACATGTTGAGACAGGTGTTGTTAGGAGGACATGTTGAGACAGGTGTTGTTAGGAGGACATGTTGAGACAGGTGTTGTTAGGAGGACATGTTGAGACAGGTGTTGTTAGGAGGAATGTTGAGACAGGTGTTGTTAGGAGGATATGTTGAGACAGGTGTTGTTAGGAGGACATGTTGAGACAGGTGTTGTTAGGAGGACATGTTGAGACAGGTGTTGTTAGGAGGACATGTTGAGACAGGTGTTGTTAGGAGGACATGTTGAGACAGGTGTTGTTAGGAGGATATGTTGAGACAGGTGTTGTTAGGAGGACATGTTGAGACAGGTGTTGTTAGGAGGACATGTTGAGACAGGTGTTGTTAGGAGGACATGTTGAGACAGGTGTTGTTAGGAGGACATGTTGAGACAGGTGTTGTTAGGAGGACATGTTGAGACAGGTGTTGTTAGGATATGTTGAGACAGGTGTTGTTAGGAGGACATGTTGAGACAGGTGTTGTTAGGAGGACATGTTGAGACAGGTGTTGTTAGGAGGACATGTTGAGACAGGTGTTGTTAGGAGGACATGTTGAGACAGGTGTTGTTAGGAGGACATGTTGAGACAGGTGTTGTTAGGAGGACATGTTGAGACAGGTGTTGTTAGGCTGTCTCTTATACACATCTAGATGTGTATAAGAGACAGGTGTTGTTAGGAGGACATGTTGAGACAGGTGTTGTTAGGAGGACATGTTGAGACAGGTGTTGTTAGGAGGATATGTTGAGACAGGTGTTGTTAGGAGGACATGTTGAGACAGGTGTTGTTAGGAGGACATGTTGAGACAGGTGTTGTTAGGAGGACATGTTGAGACAGGTGTTGTTAGGAGGACATGTTGAGACAGGTGTTGTTAGGAGGACATGTTGAGACAGGTGTTGTTAGGAGGACATGTTGAGACAGGTGTTGTTAGGAGGACATGTTGAGACAGGTGTTGTTAGGAGGACATGTTGAGACAGGTGTTGTTAGGAGGACATGTTGAGACAGGTGTTGTTAGGAGGACATGTTGAGACAGGTGTTGTTAGGAGGACATGTTGAGACAGGTGTTGTTAGGAGGAATGTTGAGACAGGTGTTGTTAGGAGGATATGTTGAGACAGGTGTTGTTAGGAGGACATGTTGAGACAGGTGTTGTTAGGAGGACATGTTGAGACAGGTGTTGTTAGGAGGACATGTTGAGACAGGTGTTGTTAGGAGGACATGTTGAGACAGGTGTTGTTAGGAGGACATGTTGAGACAGGTGTTGTTAGGAGGACATGTTGAGACAGGTGTTGTTAGGAGGACATGTTGAGACAGGTGTTGTTAGGAGGACATGTTGAGACAGGTGTTGTTAGGAGGACATGTTGAGACAGGTGTTGTTAGGAGGACATGTTGAGACAGGTGTTGTTAGGAGGACATGTTGAGACAGGTGTTGTTAGGAGGACATGTTGAGACAGGTGTTGTTAGGAGGACATGTTGAGACAGGTGTTGTTAGGAGGACATGTTGAGACAGGTGTTGTTAGGAGGACATGTTGAGACAGGTGTTGTTAGGAGGACATGTTGAGACAGGTGTTGTTAGGAGGACATGTTGAGACAGGTGTTGTTAGGAGGACATGTTGAGACAGGTGTTGTTAGGAGGACATGTTGAGACAGGTGTTGTTAGGAGGACATGTTGAGACAGGTGTTGTTAGGAGGACATGTTGAGACAGGTGTTGTTAGGAGGACATGTTGAGACAGGTGTTGTTAGGAGGACATGTTGAGACAGGTGTTGTTAGGAGGACATGTTGAGACAGGTGTTGTTAGGAGGACATGTTGAGACAGGTGTTGTTAGGAGGACATGTTGAGACAGGTGTTGTTAGGAGGAATGTTGAGACAGGTGTTGTTAGGAGGACATGTTGAGACAGGTGTTGTTAGGAGGATATGTTGAGACAGGTGTTGTTAGGAGGACATGTTGAGACAGGTGTTGTTAGGAGGACATGTTGAGACAGGTGTTGTTAGGAGGATATGTTGAGACAGGTGTTGTTAGGAGGACATGTTGAGACAGGTGTTGTTAGGAGGACATGTTGAGACAGGTGTTGTTAGGAGGACATGTTGAGACAGGTGTTGTTAGGAGGACATGTTGAGACAGGTGTTGTTAGGAGGACATGTTGAGACAGGTGTTGTGAGGAGGATATGTTGAGACAGGTGTTGTTAGGATATGTTGAGACAGGTGTTGTTAGGAGGACATGTTGAGACAGGTGTTGTTAGGTGGACATGTTGAGACAGGTGTTGTTAGGAGGATATGTTGAGACAGGTGTTGTTAGGAGGACATGGACATGTTGAGACAGGTGTTGTTAGGAGGACATGTTGAGACAGGTGTTGTTAGGAGGACATGTTGAGACAGGTGTTGTTAGGAGGACATGTTGAGACAGGTGTTGTTAGGAGAATATGTTGAGACAGGTGTTGTTAGGAGGATATGTTGAGACAGGTGTTGTTAGGAGGATATGTTGAGACAGGTGTTGTTAGGAGGACATGTTGAGACAGGTGTTGTTAGGAGGACATGTTGAGACAGGTGTTGTTAGGAGGATATGTTGAGACAGGTGTTGTTAGGAGGACATGTTGAGACAGGTGTTGTGAGGAGGATATGTTGAGACAGGTGTTGTTGTTAGGATATGTTGAGACAGGTGTTGTTAGGAGGACATGTTGAGACAGGTGTTGTTAGGTGGACATGTTGAGACAGGTGTTGTTAGGAGGATATGTTGAGACAGGTGTTGTTAGGAGGACATGTTGAGACAGGTGTTGTTAGGAGGACATGTTGAGACAGGTGTTGTTAGGATAATGTTGAGACAGGTGTTGTTAGGAGGATATGTTGAGACAGGTGTTGTTAGGAGGACATGTTGAGACAGGTGTTGTTAGGAGGACATGTTGAGACAGGTGTTGTTAGGAGGACATGTTGAGACAGGTGTTGTTAGGAGGACATGTTGAGACAGGTGTTGTTAGGAGGACATGTTGAGACAGGTGTTGTTAGGAGGACATGTTGAGACAGGTGTTGTTAGGAGGACATGTTGAGACAGGTGTTGTTAGGAGGACATGTTGAGACAGGTGTTGTTAGGAGGACATGTTGAGACAGGTGTTGTTAGGAGGACATGTTGAGACAGGTGTTGTTAGGAGGACATGTTGAGACAGGTGTTGTTAGGAGGAATGTTGAGACAGGTGTTGTTAGGAGGACATGTTGAGACAGGTGTTGTTAGGAGGATATGTTGAGACAGGTGTTGTTGAGGACTGTTGAGACAGGTGTTGTTAGGAGGATATGTTGAGACAGGTGTTGTTAGGAGGACATGTTGAGACAGGTGTTGTTAGGAGGACATGTTGAGACAGGTGTTGTTAGGAGGATATGTTGAGACAGGGAGGAGGAGATAGTGAGACAGTGTTGTTAGGAGGACATGTTGAGACAGGGTTGTTAGGAGGACATGTTGAGACAGGTGTTGTTAGGAGGACATGTTGAGACAGGTGTTGTTAGGAGGACATGTTGAGACAGGTGTTGTTAGGAGGATATGTTGAGACAGGTGTGTTGTTAGGAGGATAATGTTGAGACAGGTGTTGTTAGGAGGACATGTTGAGACAGGTGTTGTTAGGAGGATATGTTGAGACAGGTGTTGTTAGGAGGATATGTTGAGACAGGTGTTGTTAGGAGGACATGTTGAGACAGGTGTTGTTAGGAGGACATGTTGAGACAGGTGTTGTTAGGAGGACATGTTGAGACAGGTTGTGAGGAGGATATGTTGAGACAGGTGTTGTTAGGATATGTTGAGACAGGTGTTGTTAGGAGGACATGTTGAGACAGGTGTTGTTAGGAGGACATGTTGAGACAGGTGTTGTTAGGAGGACATGTTGAGACAGGTGTTGTTGTTAGGAGGACATGTTGAGACAGGTGTTGTTAGGAGGACATGTTGAGACAGGTGTTGTTAGGAGGAATGTTGAGACAGGTGTTGTTAGGAGGATATGTTGAGACAGGTGTTGTTAGGAGGACATGTTGAGACAGGTGTTGTTAGGAGGACATGTTGAGACAGGTGTTGTTAGGAGGACATGTTGAGACAGGTGTTGTTAGGAGGACATGTTGAGACAGGTGTTGTTAGGAGGACATGTTGAGACAGGTGTTGTTAGGATAATGTTGAGACAGGTGTTGTTAGGAGGACATGTTGAGACAGGTGGTTGTTAGGATGATATGTTGAGACAGGTGTTGTTAGGGGATAATGTTGAGACAGGTGTTGTTAGGAGGACATGTTGAGACAGGTGTTGTTAGAGGAATGTTGAAGACAGGTTTGTAGGAGGATATGTTGAGACAGGTGTTGTTAGGAGGATATGTTGAGACAGGTGTTGTAGGAGGACATGTTGAGACAGGGTGTTGGGGTTAGGTGGAAAAAGCAGGACACTCGTTTGAGGACAGGTGTTGTAGGTAGGACATGTGTGAGACAGGTGTTGTTTAGGTATGGAATGTTGGAGACAGGTGTTGTTAGGAGGTACATGTTGAGACAGGTGTTGTTAGGAGGACATGTTGAGACAGGTGTTGTTAGGAGGCAATGTTTGAGACAGGTGTTGTCTAGGGATATGTTGAGACAGGTGTTGTTAGGAGGACCATGTTGAGACAGGTGTTGTTAGGAGGACATGTTGAGACAGGTGTTGTTAGGAGGACATGTTGAGACAGGTGTTGTAGGGAGGAATGTTTGAGACAGGTGTTGTTAGGAGACATGTTGAGACACTGTTGTTAGGAGGACATGTTGAGGACAGGTGTTGTTTAGGAGGACATGTTGAGACAGGTGTTGTTAGAGACATGTTGAGACAGGTGTTGTAGGAAATGGAACAGGTGTTGTTAGGAGGACATGTTGAGACAGGTGTTGTTAGAGAGGACATGTTGAGACAGGTGTTTGTAGGAGGACATGTTGAGACAGGTGTTGTTAGGAGGACATGTTGAGACAAGGTGTTGTTAGGAGACATGTTGAGACAGGTGTTGTAGGAGGACATGTTGAGACAGGTGTTGTTAGGAGGACATGTTGAGACAGGTGTTGTAGGAGGACATGTTTGAGACAGGTGTTGTTAGGAGGACATGTTGAGACAGGTGTTGTTAGGAGGACATGTTGAGACAGGTGTTGTTAGGAGACAGTGTTGAGACAGGTGTTGTTAGGAGGACATGTTGAGACAGGTGTTGTTAGAGGACATGTTTGAGACAGGTGTTGTTAGGAGGACATGTTGAGACAGGTGTTGTTAGGAGGACCATGTTGAGACAGGTGTTGTTAGGAGGACATGTTGAGACAGGTGTTGTTAGGAGACAATGTTTGAGCACAGGTGTTGTTAGGAGACATGTGAGACAGGTGTTGTTAGGAGGACATGTTGAGACAGGTGTTGTTAGGAGGATATGTTGAGACAGGTGTTGTTAGGAGGATATGTTGAGACAGGTGTTGTTAGGAGGATATGTTGAGACAGGTGTTGTTAGGAGGACATGTTGAGACAGGTGTTGTTAGGAGGAGATGTTGAGACAGGTGTTGTTAGGAGGATATGTTGAGACCTGTCTCTTATACACATCTAGATGTGTTAGGAGACAGTGTTGAGACAGGTGTTGTTAGGAGGATATGTTGAGACAGGTGTTGTTAGGAGGATATGTTGAGACAGGTGTTGTTAGGAGGATATGTTGAGACAGGTGTTGTTAGGAGGACATGTTGAGACAGGTGTTGTTAGGAGGACATGTTGAGACAGGTGTTGTTAGGAGGACATGTTGAGACAGGTGTTGTTAGGATAATGTTGAGACAGGTGTTGTTAGGAGGATTATGTTGAGACAGGTGTTGTTTAGGATAATGTGAGACAGGTGTTGTTAGGGACAATGTTGAGACAGGGTGTGTTAGGAGGAATGGTGAAGACAGGTGTTGTTAGGAGGATATGTTGAGACAGGTGTTGTTAGGAGGACATGTTGAGACAGGTGTTGTTAGGAGGACATGTTGAGACAGGTGTTGTTAGGAGGACATGTTGAGACAAGGTGTTTGTTAGGAATGTTGAGACAGGTGTTGTTAGGGAGGACATGTTGAGACAGGTGTTGTTAGGAGGACATGTTGAGACAGGTGTTGTTAGGAGGACATGTTGAGACAGGTGTTGTTAGGAGGACATGTTGAGACAGGTGTTGTTTAGGAGGACATGTTGAGACAGGTTTGTTAGGAGGACATGTTGAGACAGGTGTTGTTAGGAGGACATGTTGAGACAGGTGTTGTTAGGAGGACATGTTGAGACAGGTGTTGTTAGGAGGACATGTTGAGACAGGTGTTGTTAGGAGGATATGTTGAGACAGGTGTTGTTAGGAGGACATGTTGAGACAGGTGTTGTTAGGAGGACATGTTGAGACAGGTGTTGTTAGGAGGACATGTTGAGACAGGTGTTGTTAGAGGACATGTTGAGACAGGTGTTGTTAGGAGGACATGTTGAGACAGGTGTTGTTAGGAGGACATGTTGAGACAGGTGTTGTTAGGATAATGTTGAGACAGGTGTTGTTAGGAGGATATGTTGAGACAGGTGTTGTTAGGAGGATATGTTGAGACAGGTGTTGTTAGGAGGATATGTTGAGACAGGTGTTGTTAGGAGAATGTTGAGACAGGTGTTGTTAGGAGGACATGTTGAGACAGGTGTTGTTAGGAGGACATGTTGAGACAGGTGTTGTTAGGATATGTTGAGACAGGTGTTGTTAGGAGGACATGTTGAGACAGGTGTTGTTAGGATAATGTTGAGACAGGTGTTGTTAGGAGGACAGGTGTTGTAGGAGGATATGTTGAGACAGGTGTTGTTAGGAAGGATAGTTGAGACAGGTGTTTGTTAGGGATATGTGAGACAAGGTTTTGTTAGGAGATATGTTGAGACAGGTGTTGTTTAGGAGACAATGTTGAGACAGGTGGTTTGTGGAGGAGACATGTTGAGACAGTTTGTTAGGAGGATATGTTGAGACAGGTGTTGTTAGGAGGACATGTTGAGACAGGTGTTGTTAGGAAGGACATGTTGGAGACAGGTGTTTGTTAGGAAGGACATGTTGAGACCAGGGTGTTGTTAGGAGACATGTTGAGACAGGTGTTGTTAGGAGGCATGTTGAGACAGGTGTTGTTTAGGGATATGTTGAGCAGGTGTTTAGGAGGATATGTTGGAGACAGTGTTGTTAGGAGGATATGTTGAGCAGGTGTTGTTAGGAGGATAATGTTGAGACAGGTGTTGTTAGGAGGACATTGTTGAGACAGGTGTGTTAGGAGGATATGTTGAGACAGGTGTTGTTAGGAGGATATGTTGAGACAGGTGTTGTTAGGAGGATATGTTGAGACAGGTGTTGTTAGGAGGACATGTTGAGACAGGTGTTGTTAGGAGGACATGTTGAGACAGGTGTTGTAGGAGGACATGTTGAGACAGGTGTTGTTAGGAGGACATGTTGAGACAGGTGTTGTTAGGAGGACATGTGAGACAGGTGTTGTTAGGAGGTACATGTTGAGACAGGTGTTGTTAGGAGATATGTTGAGACAGGTGTTGTTAGGATATGTTGAGACAGGTGTTGTTAGGAGGATATGTTGAGACAGGTGTTGTTAGGATAATGTTGAGACAGGTTTGTTAGGAGGACATGTTGAGACAGGTGTTGTTAGGAGGATATGTTGAGACAGGTGTTGTTAGGAGGACATGTTGAGACAGGTGTTGTTAGGAGGATATGTTGAGACAGGTGTTGTTAGGAGGACATGTTATGACAGGTGTTGTTAGGAGGACATGTGGTGAGACAGTGTTGTTAGGAGGACATGTTTGAGGACCAGGTGTTGTTAGGAGGACCATCGTTGAGACAGGTTGTTGGTTAGGAGGTAATGTTGAGACAGGTGTTGGTTGGAGGACATGTTGAGACAGGTGTTGTTAGGAAGGACATGTTGAGAACAGGTGTTGCTTAGGAGGACATGTGAGACCGGTGTTGTTAGGAGGACATGTTGAGATCATGGTGTGTTAGAGGACATGGTGAGACAGGTGTTGTAGGAGGACATGGTTAGGACAGGTGTTGTTAGGAGGACATGTTGAGACAGGTGTTGTTAGGAGGACATGTTGAGCACAGGTTGTTGTTAGGAGGGGACATGTTTGAGACAGGTGTTGTTAGGAGGACATGTTGAGACAGGTGTTTGTAGGAGGATATGTTAGACAGGTGTTGTTTAGGAGGACATGTTGAGACAGGTGTTGTTAGGAGGACATGTTGAGACAGGTTGTGTTAGGAGGACATGTTGAGACAGGTGTTGTTAGAAGGACATGTTGAGACAGGTGTTGTTAGGAGAACATGTTGAGACAGGTGTTGTTAGGAGGACATGTTGAGACAGGTGTTGTTAGGAGGACATGTTGAGACAGGTGTTGTTAGGAGGACATGTTGAGACAGGTGTTGTTAGGAGGATATGTTGAGACAGGTGTTGTTAGGAGCATATGTTGAGACAGGTGTTGTTAGGAGGATATGTTGAGACAGGTGTTGTTAGGATAATGTTGAGACAGGTGTTGTTAGGAGAACATGTTGAGCCAGGTGTTGTTAGGAGGACATGTTGAGACAGGTGTTGTTAGGAGGATATGTTGAGACAGGTGTTGTTAGGAGGATATGTTGAGACAGGTGTTGTTAGGATAATGTTGAGACAGGTGTTGTTAGGAGGATATGTTGAGACAGGTGTTGTTAGGATAATGTTGAGACAGGTGTTGTTAGGAGGACATGTTGAGACAGGTGTTGTTAGGAGGATATGTTGAGACAGGTGTTGTTAGGAGGACATGTTGAGACAGGTGTTGTTAGGAGGACATGTTGAGACAGGTGTTGTTAGAAGGACATGTTGAGACAGGTGTTGTTAGGAGAACATGTTGAGACAGGTGTTGTTAGGAGGACATGTTGAGACAGGTGTTGTTAGGATAATGTTGAGACAGGTGTTGTTAGGAGGATATGTTGAGACAGGTGTTGTTAGGAGGACATGTTGAGACAGGTGTTGTTAGGAGGACATGTTGAGACAGGTGTTGTTAGGATAATGTTGAGACAGGTGTTGTTAGGAGGACATGTTGAGACAGGTGTTGTTAGGAGGATATGTTGAGACAGGTGTTGTTAGGAGGACATGTTGAGACAGGTGTTGTTAGGAGGACATGTTGAGACAGGTGTTGTTAGAAGGACATGTTGAGACAGGTGTTGTTAGGAGAACATGTTGAGACAGGTGTTGTTAGGAGGACATGTTGAGACAGGTGTTGTTAGGATAATGTTGAGACAGGTGTTGTTAGGAGGATATGTTGAGACAGGTGTTGTTAGGAGGATATGTTGAGACAGGTGTTGTTAGGAGGATATGTTGAGACAGGTGTTGTTAGGATAATGTTGAGACAGGTGTTGTTAGGAGAACATGTTGAGACAGGTGTTGTTAGGAGGATATGTTGAGACAGGTGTTGTTAGGAGGACATGTTGAGACAGGTGTTGTTAGGAGGACATGTTGAGACAGGTGTTGTTAGGAGGACATGTTGAGACAGGTGTTGTTAGGATGTTGTTGATCCATCCTCAGGTTTCTCCTTTAACAGCCATTAAACTCTGTAACTGTTTTAAAGTCCCCATTGGCCTCATGGTGAAATCCCTGAGCAGTTTCCTTCCTCTCCGGCAACTGATTTAGGAAGGACGCCTGTATCTTTGTATTGACTGGGTGTATTGACACACCATCCAAAGTGTAATTACTAATAACTACACCATGCTAAAAGGGATATTATATTCAGTGTCTGCTTTAAAAAAATGTGTACCCATCTACCAATAGTTGCCCTTCTTTGCGAGGCATTGAAAAACTTCCCTGGTCTTTGTGGTTGAATGTGTGTTTTAAATTTACTGATCGACTGAGGGACCTGACAGATAATTGTAAGTGTTGGGTACAGCACAGGAGATTGGTGTCACCTTTAATTGGGAGGAATGGTATCAAATACATGGTTTTCAGTAAACAATGTCTGCTCAAGCATGAATTACCCTTGTCGACGAAGAGATGATTGAATACCTGCATCTAGTCAATGCTGCTGTTTATATTTCCCAACAGTGATGCCACACTACAGAACGCTGTGCTCTCAAGCCCTGTTTAATAGTCATTATCCTCTGAAGGACCAGCCAGGTGTCTGTAGACATCTCCCGTCAGGTGTTGTTATGCCCTGTAGGACCAGCAAGCTGTCTGTAGACATCTCCCGTCAGGTGTGACCGTGGCTATAATCTGGGCGGCCCTGGAGGATGAAAGGAGAGGAAGAGAGCAGATGATACAGATCGATAATACAGTTGTAGTCGGAAGTTTAAATACACCTCAGCCAAATACATTTAAACTAAGTTCTTTCACAATTCCTGACATTTAATCCTAGTAAAAATTTCCTCGTCCTTTTGTGTCTTAGGTCAGTTAGGATCACCACTTTATTTTAAGAATGTGAAATGGCAGAATAATAGTAGAGAGTGATTTATTTCAGCTTATATTTCTTTCATCACATTCCCAGTGGGTCAGAAGTTTACATACACTCAATTAGTATTTGGTAGCATTGCCTTTAAATTGTTTAACTTGGCTCAAACGTTTCGGGTAGCCTTCCACAAGCTTCCCACAATAAGTTGGGTGAATTTTGGCCCATTCCTCCAGACAGAGCTGGTGCAACTGAGTCAGGTTTGTAGGCCTCCTTGCTCGCACACGCTTTTTCAGTTCTGCCCACAAATGTTCTATAGGATTGAATCAGGGCTTTGTGATGGCCACTCCAATCTTGACTGTGTTGTCCTTAAGCCATTTTGGCACAACTTTGGAAGTATGCCTGGGGTCATTGTCCATTTGGAAGACCCATTTGCGACCAACCTTTAACTTCCTGAATGATGTCTTGAGATGTTGCTTCAATATAGCTACATAATTTTCATTCTCATGATGCCATCTTTTTTGTGAAGTGCACCAGTCCCTCCTGCAGTAAAGCACCCCCACAACATGATGCTGCCACCCCCATGCTTCACGGTTGGGATGGTCTTCTTCGGCTTGCAAGCCTCACACTTTTTCCTCCAAATATAACGATGGTCATTATGGCCAAACAGTTCTATTTTTGTTTCATCAGACCAGAGGACATTTCTCCGAAAAGTACGATTTTTGTCCCCATGTGCAGTTGTAAACCGTAGTCTGTCTTTTTTATGGGGTTTTTGGAGCAGTGGCTTCTTCCTTGCTGAGGGGCCTTTCAGGTTATGTCGATATAGGACTCGTTTAACTGTGGACATAGATACTTTCTTCTGGAACAGGTACAACAGGTACAATAGTACAACAGTATAACAGGTATAACCACATCTCTTCTGGAACAGTCACACCTGAGACTCACCTTTAAATAGCTAACAGTCACACCTGGGACACACCTTTAAAACCTCTCTGGGATATGTGGGACAGTAGCGTTCCACCTCACCAACAGCCAGTGAAAGTGCAGGGCACCAAATTCAAAACAACAGAAATCTCATAATTAAAATTCCTTAAAAGTATTAAACACCATTTTAAAGATAAACTTCTCGTTAATTTAACTCGTTAATCCAGCCACAGTGTCTGATTTCAAAACGGCTTTACGGCGAAAGCGCACCTTGCGATTATGTTAGGTCAGTGCCAAGTCACAGAAAAACATACAGCCATTTTCCAAAGAACGAGAGGTGTCACAAAACTCAGAAATAGCATTAAAATGAATCACTAACCTTTGATGATCTTCACCGGATGGCACTCCCAGGACTCCATGTTAGACAATAAATGTGTGTTTTGTTCGATAAAGTTAATCTTTATGTCCAAAAACCTCATTTGAAATTGGTGCGTTATGTTCAGAAATGCATTGTCTCAAACAAACATCCGGTGAAAGTACAGAGAGCCACATCAAATTACAGAAATACTCATCATAAACATTGATAAGAGATACAAGTGTTATACATGGAATTATAGATACACTTCTCCTTAATGCAACTGCTGTGTCAGATTTAAAAAATGCTTTACGGAAAAAGCCCACCTTGCGATTATGTTAGGTCAGCGCCAAGTCACAGAAAAACAAACAGCCATTTTCCAAAGAAGGAGAGGTGTCACAAAAGTCAGAAATAGCGTTATAAATATTCACTTACCTTTGATGATCTTCATCGGAATGCCCACCCAGGAATCCCTAGTTCCACAATAAATGTTTGTTTTGTTCGATAAAGTCTTTTATTTATGTCCAAATACCTCCTATTTGTTCACGCGTTTAGCCCAGTAATCCAAATGCACAGTGCACGAGCAATTAGTTCAGACGAAAAGTCCCAAAAGTTATATTACAGTTCGTAGAAACATGTCAAACGATATGTATAATCAATCTTTAGGATGTTTTCATCATAAATCTTCAATAATGTTTCAACCGGACAATTCCTTTGTCTTTGGAAATTAAAAGGAACGCAGCTCACTCTCACGGCCGCGCGCCTGACTGAGCTCATGGCATTCTGCCAGACACCTGGTTGAAACAGCTCTTATTCTCTCCCCCTTCATAGTAGAAGCCTGAAACAACGTTCTAAAGACTGTTGACATCTAGTGGAAACCTTAGGAAGTGCAGTAGATACTGTATATTGGATAGGCAAAGACTTGAAAACCTACAAACCTCAGATTTCCCACTTCCTGGTTGGATTTTTTTCTCAGGTTTTTGCCTGCCATATGAGTTCTGTTATACTCACAGACATGATTCAAACAGTTTTAGAAACCTCAGAGTTTTTCCTATCCAAATCTACTTTGGGCACTTTTTTCATCCAAGCTACTCAATACTGCCCCCCAGTCCCAAAGAAGTTACATAGATAACAGTCACACCTGGGACACACCTTTAAATAGATAACAGTCACACCTGGGATACACCTTTAAATAGATAACAGTCACACCTGGGACACACCTTTAAATAGCTAACAGTCACACCTGGGACACACCTTTAAATAGCTAACAGTCACACCTGGGACACACCTTTAAATAGATAACAGTCACACCTGGGACTCACCTTTAAATAGATAACAGTCACACCTGGGACACACCTTTAAATAGATAACAGTCACACCTGGGACACACCTTTAAATAGATAAGTCACACCTGGGACACACCTTTAAATATGTTAACAGTCACACCAGGGACACACCTTTAAATAGATAACAGTCACACCTGGGACACACCTTTAAATAGATAACAGTCACACCTGGGACACACCTTTAAATAGATAACAGTCACACCTGGGACACACCTTTAAATAGCTAACAGTCACACCTGGGACACACCTTTAAATAGCTAACAGTCACACCTGGGACACACCTTTAAATAGATAACAGTCACACCTGGGACACACCTTTAAATAGCTAACAGACAAGCTGTAATATAGAACTAAGGCTCATGCTTTACTTAATAGTCCTCTTCCGTTTGCAATTTATCCCTAAAGTTCCAGGCCTTATTTTTGTTGTTTTTGCTACAATACCTGTCTGACAGCGTAGGACCGCCCTCTTTTCCTTTGTCCCGTCACGTGATTGAAGGAACAGTGGGTCCCTCGACGCAGGTGTGGCAACCTGGAAGAAGTGAAACCAATTAACATATTCAGGAAGAATACTCGCACACTGTAGAAAAACAAATATGAATAAATCCAAAAAGGAGGTTTAAATGTAAAATACAGATGTTTATGAAAATACCATGGTGCCCCCCAAAAAACCTCAGTGCATAAATGAAAGGTGAAAACAACACAAACGTTTGGGCCTCAGGCCGTCATCATTGTGGATGTTGGCACTCACACCTGGCTTCTATTTCAAGGATATTTGCATGTCACATGATCAAGGAAGAAAACACATCAGAAAATCTATGAATCGGTACCTGATCCACGGCTGATTTTTAATGGAATATCTACATAGGCGTACAGAGGCCCATTATCTGCAACCATCACTCCTGCATTCCAATGGCACGTTGTGTTGGCTAATCCTAGTTTATCATTTTAAAAGGCTAATTGATCATTAGAAAACCCTTTTGCAATTATGTTAGCACAGCTGAAAACTGCTGTTCTGATTAAAGAAGCAATAAAACTGGCCTTCTTTAGACTAGTTGAGTATCTGGAGCATCAGCATTTGTGGGTTCGATTACAGGCTCAAAATGGCCAGAAACAAAGAACTTTCTTCTGAAACTCGTCAGTCTATTCTCGTACAACGCTGTGTACTACTCCCTTCACAGAACAGCGCAAACTGGCCCTAACCAGAATAGAAAGAGGAGGTTACCTTAGTATATTACAGTGTGTTGTACCTTTGAGTTACAGTAGTGTATGTAGTTCAGGAACATGCTGCGTATACTCTCTGCCTCGTCATAGCAGCAGTGGGGCACTTGGTTCTCCACGCTCCTCTGAATAGGGGTCCACACACGCTCCGTCCAACGCTTATGGAGCAGCTCTCGCTTACGAAGCTCCGCCCTTTCCTGTTGGCACAGATAACGCTCCAGGTCCTGACAGGAAGAGACAGAGGCACAGAATGTTACGATGGAGCTAAACTAGTCATGACACCACATAAGGATACAGAACATAACGTACCTTACAAATACATCAACATATATCAGATCTATTATCCTGAACTCTTCCACAACTGATTGGTCTAATCAAGGGCTTGATGGTTGGCTGAATAGTTTAATCAGGTGTGCTGGCTCTGGAATAGATCACATGCTTAGAATGGCCGGGATTCCCAGAGGAGATGTTGCACAGAATTGTGGTCACCTTGACAAAGCCATTCTCTGACAGAATTGTGGTCACCTTGACAAAGCCATTCTCTGACACAATTGTGGTCACATTGACAAAGCCATTCTCTGACAGAATTGTGGTCACCTTGACAAAGCCATTCTCTGACAGAATTGTGGTCACCTTGACAAAGCCATTCTCTGACAGAATTGTGGTCACCTTGACAAAGCCATTCTCTGACAGAATTATGGTCACCTTGACAAAGCCATTCTCTGACAGAATTGTGGTCACCTTGACAAAGCCATTCTCTGACAGAATTGTGGTCACCTTGACAAAGCCATTCTCTGACAGAATTGTGGTCACCTTGACAAAGCCATTCTCTGACAGAATTGTGGTCACCTTGACAAAGCCATTATCTGACAGAATTGTGGTTACCTTGACAAAGCCATTCTCTGTGTCCAGTAGTGGCTGGGTGATGGCTCTAGCTTCTTGGTTCTCAGATTCTAACTTGACCTGAATGATTGTAGATGAAAAAACACAAACGTGAAAGAAATGAGTGTGTGTGTTCGTGTGTGGCTAAGTGTGTGTGTGTATGTGCTTGCGTGTGGCTGAGTGTGTGCAGTACCTGCAGCCTCCTGAAGGAGGTGTGAGAGAGCCAGTCTACCCACGGCCCTCTGGGAGGTCCAGGAAGCCACACCTCACTCCTCCTCTTCCTCTTCGGCCGGTCTTCCTGACACTTCTCCATACTCCGCTGGGTACCTGGAACAACATACAGTAGAACATCAACAACAGCATAAAAACAACAACAACAAGAATCAGAGGTTTACATCACAATGAACACAAATGGAGGAAGGGTACATGGGCCATTTCTGGGTCTCACATGTCTGTAGGACATTCCTGAGGAAAGGAGTTAGGGGAAGGAAGTCACTTCAGACTGTTAAGATGCACCCAGACAGGTTTCCCAGACAGGTTTCCCAGACAGGGTTCCCAGACAGGGTTCCCAGACAGGGTGGGTTCCCAGACAGGGTTCCCAGACAGGGCTCTCAGACAGGGTGGGTTCTCAGACAGGGTTCTCAGACAGGGCTCTCAGACAGGGCTCTCAGACAGGGTGGGTTCTCAGACAGGGTGGGTTCTCAGACAGCGTTCTCAAACTGGGTTCCCAGACAGGGTTCTCAGACAGGGTTCTCAGACAGGGTTCCCAGACAGGGTTCTCAGACAGGGTTCCCAGACAGCGTTCTCAGACTGGGTCTAACACAGATATTGTATGAATCACAAATGGTACCCTAATCATAGTGCACGACTTGGACCATTAGGATTCTGGTCATAAGGGAATAGGGTGCCATTTGGGATGCCGATATTGAGCATAGTGTCCATGCCCCCATTGAAAACTGGAGATGGGAACCTCGGGGGAAGTGTCCATGATGGGAAACTCAGGGGAAGTGTCCATGCCCCCATTGAAAACTGGAGATGGGAACCTCGGGGGAAGTGTCCATGCCCCCATTGAAAACTGGAGATGGGAACCTCGGGGGAAGTGTCCATGCCCCCATTGAAAACTGGAGATGGGAACCTCAGGGGAAGTGTCCATGCCCCCATTGAAAACTGGAGATGGGAACCTCAGGGGAAGTGTCCATGCCCCCATTGAAAACTGGAGATGGGAACTTCAGGGGAAGTGTCCATGCCCCCATTGAAAACTGGAGATGGGAACCTCAGGGGAAGTGTCCATGCCCCCATTGAAAACTGGAGATGGGAACCTCAGGGGAAGTGTCCATGCCCCCATTGAAAACTGGAGATGGGAACCTCAGGGGAAGTGTCCATGCCCCCATTGAAAACGAGAGATGGGAACCTCAGGGGAAGTGTCCATGCCCCCATTGAAAACGAGAGATGGGAACCTCAGGGGAAGTGTCCATGCCCCCATTGAAAACGAGAGATGGGAACCTCAGGGGAAGTGTCCATGTCCCCATTGAAAACGAGAGATGGGAACCTCAGGGGAAGTGTCCATGCCCCAATTGAAAACGAGAGATGGGAACCTCAGGGGAAGTGTCCATGCCCCCTTTGAAAACTGGAGATGGGAACCCCAATGTAAACTGGAGATGGGAACCTCAGGGGAAGTGTCCATGCCCCCATTGAAAACGAGAGATGGGAACCTCGGGGGAAGTGTCCATGGTGCGATGTGATTGAAGGGTGATGTGAAGGGTGATGTGAAGGGTGATTGAAGGGTGATTGAAGGGTGATTGAAGGGTGATGTGAAGGGTGATTGAAGGGTGATGTGAAGGGTGATTGAAGGGTGATTGAAGGGTGATGTGAAGGGTGATGTGAAGGGTGATTGTGTTCACAGACTTGCCTCCCTGCTGTTTGCAAAACAGTATATTGCTGTCGTCTCTGCCACTAGACAGGTCCTCGTAAATTAGGACCTGTTCATTATTGACATACCTGTATTAACAACTTGTTTACGTTACTGTAAGTTGTTATTAATTCATATTACTAGACAGTAGTTGTAGACGTTTTTAGACAGTAGTTGTAGACGTTTTTAGACAGCAGTTGTAGACGTTTTTAGACAGCAGTTGTAGACGTTTTTAGACAGTAGTTGTAAACGTTTTTAGACAGCAGTTGTAAACGTTTTTAGACAGTAGTTGTAAACGTTTTTAGACAGTAGTTGTAGACGTTTTTAGACAGCAGTTGTAAACGTTTTTAGACAGTAGTTGTAAACGTTTTTAGACAGTAGTTGTAAACGTTTTTAGACAGCAGTTGTAAACGTTTTTAGACAGCAGTTGTAGACGTTTTTAGACAGTAGTTGTAAACGTTTTTAGACAGCAGTTGTAGATGTTTTTAGACAGTAGTTGTAAACGTTTTTAGACAGTAGTTGTAAACGTTTTTAGACAGTAGTTGTAAACGTTTTTAGACAGCAGTTGTAAACGTTTTTAGATAGTAGTTGTAAACGTTTTTAGATAGCAGTTGTAGACGTTTTTAGACAGTAATTGTAAACGTTTTTAGACAGCCGTTGTAAACGTTTTTAGACAGCAGTTGTAGACGTTTTTAGACAGTAGTTGTAAACGTTTTTAGACAGCAGTTGTAAACGTTTTTAGACAGTAGTTGTAAACGTTTTTAGACAGCAGTTGTAAACGTTTTTAGACAGCAGTTGTAGACGTTTTTAGACAGTAGTTGTAGACGTTTTTAGACAGTAGTTGTAAACGTTTTTAGACAGCAGTTGTAAACGTTTTTAGACAGTAGTTGTAAACGTTTTTAGACAGTAGTTGTAAACGTTTTTAGACAGCAGTTGTAGACGTTTTTAGACAATAGTTGTAAACGTTTTTAGACAGCAGTTGTAAACGTTTTTAGACAGCAGTTGTAGACGTTTTTAGACAGTAGTTGTAAACGTTGTTAGACAGCAGTTGTAAACGTTTTTAGACAGCAGTTATAGACGTTTTTAGACAGTGGTTGTAAACGTTTTTAGACAGTAGTTGTAAACGTTTTTAGACAGTAGTTGTAAACGTTTTTAGACGGCAGTTGTAGACGTTTTTAGACAGTAGTTGTAGACAGTAGTTGTAGACGTTTTTAGACAGTAGTTGTAAACGTTTTTAGACAGCAGTTGTAGATGTTTTTAGACAGTAGTTGTAAACGTTTTTAGACAGTAGTTGTAAACGTTTTTAGACAGTAGTTGTAAACGTTTTTAGACAGCAGTTGTAAACGTTTTTAGACAGTAGTTGTAAACGTTTTTAGATAGCAGTTGTAGACGTTTTTAGACAGTAATTGTAAACGTTTTTAGACAGCCGTTGTAAACGTTTTTAGACAGTAGTTGTAGACGTTTTTAGACAGTAGTTGTAAACGTTTTTAGACAGCAGTTGTAAACGTTTTTAGACAGTAGTTGTAAACGTTTTTAGACAGCAGTTGTAAACGTTTTTAGACAGCAGTTGTAAACGTTTTTAGACAGTAGTTGTAGACGTTTTTAGACAGTAGTTGTAAACGTTTTTAGACAGCAGTTGTAGACGTTTTTAGACAGTAGTTGTAAACGTTTTTAGACAGCAGTTGTAAACGTTTTTAGACAGTAGTTGTAGACGTTTTTAGACAGCAGTTGTAAACGTTTTTAGACAGCAGTTGTAGAAGTTTTTAGACAATAGTTGTAAACGTTTTTAGACAGCAGTTGTAAACGTTTTTAGACAGCAGTTGTAAACGTTTTTAGACAGCAGTTGTAGACGTTTTTAGACAGTAGTTGTAAACGTTTTTAGACAGCAGTTGTAAACGTATTTAGACAGCAGTTGTAAACGTATTCAGACAGCAGTTGTAGACGTTTTTAGACAGTAGTTGTAAACGTTTTTAGACAGCAGTTGTAGACGTTTTTAGACAGCAGTTGTAAACGTATTTAGACAGCAGTTGTAGACGTTTTTAGACAGTAGTTGTAAACGTTTTTAGACAGTAGTTGTATACATTTTTAGACAGTAGTTGTAAACGTTTTTAGACAGCAGTTGTAAACGTTTTTAGACAGCAGTTGTAGACGTTTTTAGACAGTAGTTGTAAACGTTTTTAGACAGTAGTTGTAAACGTTTTTAGACAGCAGTTACAAACGTTTTTAGACAGCAGTTGTAAACGTTTTTAGACGGCAGTGTAAACGTTTTTAGACCGTAGTTGTAAACGTTTTTAGACAGCAGTTGTAAACGTTTTTAGACAGCAGTTGTAGACGTTTTTAGACAGTAGTTGTAAACGTTTTTAGACAGTAGTTGTAAACGTTTTTAGACAGCAGTTGTAGACGTTTTTAGACAGTAGTTGTAAACGTTTTTAGACAGTAGTTGTAAACGTTTTTAGACAGTAGTTGTAAACGTTTTTAGACAGCAGTTGTAAACGTTTTTAGACAGCAGTTGTAGACGTTTTTAGACAGTAGTTGTAAACGTTTTTAGACAGCAGTTGTAGACGTTTTTAGACAGCAGTTGTAGACGTTTTTAGACAGCAGTTGTAAACGTTTTTAGACAGCAGTTGTAAACGTTTTTAGACAGCAGTTGTAAACGTTTTTAGACAGCAGTTGTAAACGTTTTTAGACAGCAGTTGTAGACGTTTTTAGACAGCAGTTGTAAACGTTTTTAGACAGCAGTTGTAGACGTTTTTAGACAGCAGTTGTAGACGTTTTTAGACAGTAGTTGCAAACATATATTACACAAAGAAAGAAAGAAAAACGTTAACAATAGTCTGATAGATGTGAGGAGACCTGGGGGAGCAGAACACGATCAGACCGGCTGCACCACTGTCCTTGACAGGCATGTCTGGGAGGGGAGCAGACGTGGGGAACACGATCAGCCCGGCTGCACCACTGTCCTAGACATGCATGTCTGGGAGGGGAGCAGACGTGGGGAACACGATCAGACCGGCTGCACCACTGTCCTTGACAGGCATGTCTGGGAGGGGAGCAGACGTGGGGAACACGATCAGACCGGCTGCACCACTGTCCTAGACAGGCATGTCTGGGAGGGGAGCAGACGTGGGGAACACGATCAGACCGGCTGCACCACTGTCCTAGACAGGCATGTCTGGGAGGGGAGCAGACGTGGGGAACACGATCAGACCGGCTGCACCACTGTCCTTGACAGGCATGTCTGGGAGGGGAGCAGACGTGGGGAACACGATCAGACCGGCTGCACCACTGTCCTAGACAGGCATGTCTGGGAGGGGAGCAGACGTGGGGAACACGATCAGACCGGCTGCACCACTGTCCTAGACAGGCATGTCTGGGAGGGGAGCAGATGTGGGGAACACGATCAGACCGGCTGCACCACTGTCCTTGACAGGCATGTCTGGGAGGGGAGCAGACGTGGGGAACACGATCAGACCGGCTGCACCACTGTCCTTGACAGGCATGTCTGGGAGGGGAGCAGACGTGGGGAACACGATCAGACCGGCTGCACCACTGTCCTTGACAGGCATGTCTGGGAGGGGAGCAGACGTGGGGAACACGATCAGACCGGCTGCACCACTGTCCTAGACAGGCATGTCTGGGAGGGGAGCAGACGTGGGGAACACGATCAGACCGGCTGCACCACTGTCCTAGACAGGCATGTCTGGGAGGGGAGCAGACGTGGGGAACACGATCAGACCGGCTGCACCACTGTCCTAGACAGGCATGTCTGGGAGGGGAGCAGACGTGGGGAACACGATCAGACCGGCTGCACCACTGTCCTTGACAGGCATGTCTGGGAGGGGAGCAGACGTGGGGAACACGATCAGACCGGCTGCACCACTGTCCTAGACAGGCATGTCTGGGAGGGGAGCAGACGTGGGGAACACGATCAGACCGGCTGCACCACTGTCCTTGACAGGCATGTCTGGGAGGGGAGCAGACGTGGGGAACACGATCAGACCGGCTGCACCACTGTCCTAGACAGGCATGTCTGGGAGGGGAGCAGACGTGGGGAACACGATCAGACCGGCTGCACCACTGTCCTTGACAGGCATGTCTGGGAGGGGAGCAGACGTGGGGAACACGATCAGACCGGCTGCACCACTGTCCTAGACAGGCATGTCTGGGAGGGGAGCAGACGTGTGGAACACGATCAGACCGGCTGCACCACTGTCCTAGACAGGCATGTCTGGGAGGGGAGCAGACGTGTGGAACACGATCAGACCGGCTGCACCACTGTCCTTGACAGGCATGTCTGGGAGGGGAGCAGACGTGGGGAACACGATCAGACCGGCTGCACCACTGTCCTTGACAGGCATGTCTGGGATGAGAGCAGACGTGTGGAACACAATCAGACCGGCTGCACCACTGTCCTAGACAGGCATGTCTGGGAGGGGAGCAGACGTGGGGAACACGATCAGACCGGCTGCACCACTGTCCTAGACAGGCATGTCTGGGAGGGGAGCAGACGTGGGGAACACGATCAGACCGGCTGCACCACTGTCCTAGACAGGCATGTCTGGGAGGGGAGCAGACGTGTGGAACACGATCAGACCAGCTGCACCACTGTCCTTGACAGGCATGTCTGGGAGGGGAGCAGACGTGGGGAACACGATCAGACCGGCTGCACCACTGTCCTAGACAGGCATGTCTGGGAGGGGAGCAGACGTGGGGAACACGATCAGACCGGCTGCACCACTGTCCTAGACAGGCATGTCTGGGAGGGGAGCAGACGTGTGGAACACGATCAGACCAGCTGCACCACTGTCCTTGACAGGCATGTCTGGGAGGGGAGCAGACGTGGGGAACACAATCAGACCGGCTGCACCACTGTCCTTGACAGGCATGTCTGGGATGAGAATGACATGAAAATAGATTTACCAGATAGAAAAGTAAACAGTGCATTCGGAAAGTATCCAAACCCATTTTTCTACATTTGGTTACAGCCTTATTCTAAAACGGATTAAATCGTTTTTCCCCCTCATCAATCTATACACAACATCCCATAATGACAAAGCAAAATTAGGTTTTTAGACATTTTTGCAAATGTTTGGCACACCTGTATTTGTTTCTCCCCAATCTTCTCTGCAGATCCTCTCAAGCTCTGTCAGGTTGGATGGGGAGTGTTGCTGCACAACTATTTTCAGGTCTCTCCAGAGATGTTTGATCGGGTTCAAGTCCAGGCTCTGGCTGGGTCACTCAAGGACATTCAGAGACTTGTCCCGAAGCCACTCCTGCGTTGTTGGCTGTGTGCTTAGGGTCGCTGTCCACTCCAGTCTGAGGTCCTGGAGCAGGTTTTCATCAAGGATCTCTCTGTACTTTGCTCTGTTCATCTTTCCCTCAATCCTAGTCTTCCGGTCCCTGGTGCAGAAAAACATCACCACCAGCATGCCTCACCGTAGGGATGGTGCCAGCTTTCCTCCAGACATGACGCTTGGCATTCAGGCCAAAGAGTTCAATCTTGGTTTCATCAGACCAGAGAATCTTATTTCTCAGGGTCTGAGTCCTTTAGGTGCCTTTTGGCAAACTCCAAGTGGATTGTCATGTGCCTTTTACTGAGGAGTGGCTTCCGTCTGGCCAGTCTACCATAAAGGCCTGATTGGTGGAGTGCTGCAGAGATGGTTGTCCTCCTGGAAGGTTGTCCCATCTCCACAGAAGAACTCTGGAGCTCTGGACCATCAGGTTCTTGGTCACCTCCCTGACCAAGGCCCTTCTCCCCCGATTGCTCAGTTTGGCCCGGTGGCCAGCTCTAGGAAGAGTCTTCATGGTTCCAAACTTCTTCCATTTAAGAATGATGGGGGACACTGTGTTCTTGGGGACCTTCAATGTTGCAGAAATGTTTTGGTACCCTTCCCCAGATCTGTGCCTCGACACAATCCTGTCTCTGAGCTCTACGGACAATTCCTTCCACCTCATTGCTTGGTTTTTGACCTGACATGAACTGTCAACTGTGGGACCTTATATAGACAGGTGTGTGCCTTTCCAGATCATGTCCAATCAATTGAATTTACCACAGGTGTACTACAATTAAGTTGTAGAAACATCTCAAGGATGATCAATGGAAACAGGATGCAGCTGAGCTCAATTTCAAGTCTCATAGCAAAGGGTCTGAATACTTATATAAATGAGGTATCTGTTTTTTATATTTTATACATTTTCTAAAAAGAATTCACTTTGGGCCTGGGTCCCCCCACAGGCCTGGGCCCCACACGGCTTCAGTAAGCCCCTGCATTAATCTGGCCCTGCACGCGAGCAACAGATTTGTTCCTTCACATGAAGTCAAGTTGTGCCAACGGGGATGTTCATGAAGTCAAGTTGTGACAACGGGGATGTTCATGAAGTCAAGTTGTGACAACGGGGATGTTCATGAAGTCAAGTTGTGACAACGGGGATGTTCATGAAGTCAAGTTGTGACAACGGGGATGTTCATGAAGTCAAGTTGTGACAACGGGGATGTTCATGAAGTCAAGTTGTGACAACAGGGATGTTCATGAAGTCAAGTTGTGCCAATGGGGATGTTCATGAAGTCAAGTTGTGACAACGGGGATGTTCATGAAGTCAAGTTGTGACAACAGGGATGTTCATGAAGTCAAGTTGTGACAACGGGGATGTTCATGAAGTCAAGTTGTGACAACGGGGATGTTCATGAAGTCAAGTTGTGACAACGGGGATGTTCATGAAGTCAAGTTGTGACAACGGGGATGTTCATGAAGTCAAGTTGTGACAACGGGGATGTTCATGAAGTCAAGTTGTGACAACTGGGATGTTCATGAAGTCAAGTTGTGACAACGGGGATGTTCATGAAGTCAAGTTGTGCCAATGGGGATGTTCATGAAGTCAAGTTGTGACAACGGGGATGTTCATGAAGTCAAGTTGTGACAACGGGGATGTTCATGAAGTCAAGTTGTGACAACGGGGATGTTCATGAAGTCAAGTTGTGACAACGGGGATGTTCATGAAGTCATGTTTTACACACTGAATGGGGTTATAATGTGTTATAATGTGTTATAATGGGTTATAATGGGTTATAATGTGTTATAATGTGTTATAATGGGTTATAATGTGTTATAATGGGTTATAATGGGTTATAATGTGTTATAATGTGTTAATACACTACCATGAAGAACACGAAGGTATAATGTATTATTTTGCCATTTTGTTTTGAAATGATAAATGCTTTTAATCGTTTTCTTCATTCTTCACAATGTGTATTAGAGCCATTTTGCATAAAGGAGAGAAAATTTATAGAATTGTATAGAACATTCTTAGTGTGTATAGAACATTCTTAGTATGTATAGAACATTCTTAGTGTGTATAGAACATTCTTAGTATGTATAGAAATGTATAGAACATTCTTAGTATGTATAGAAATGTATAGAACATTCTTAGTATGTATAGAACATTCTTAGTATGTATAGAACATTCTTAGTATGTATAGAACATTCTTAGTGTGTATAGAACATTCTTAGTGTGTATAGAAATGTATAGAACATTCTTAGTATGTATAGAACATTCTTAGTATGTATAGAAATGTATAGAACATTCTTAGTATGTATAGAAAATTCTTAGTGTGTATAGAACATTCTTAGTATGTATAGAAATGTATAGAACATTCTTAGTATGTATAGAAATGTATAGAACATTCTTAGTGTGTATAGAACATTCTTAGTATGTATAGAACATTCTTAGTGTGTATAGAACATTCTTAGTATGTATAGAAATGTATAGAACATTCTTAGTATGTATAGAAATGTATAGAACATTCTTAGTATGTATAGAACATTCTTAGTATGTATAGAACATTCTTAGTATGTATAGAACATTCTTAGTGTGTATAGAACATTCTTAGTGTGTATAGAAATGTATAGAACATTCTTAGTATGTATAGAACATTCTTAGTATGTATAGAAATGTATAGAACATTCTTAGTATGTATAGAAAATTCTTAGTGTGTATAGAACATTCTTAGTATGTATAGAAATGTATAGAACATTCTTAGTATGTATAGAAATGTATAGAACATTCTTAGTATGTATAGAATTGTATAGAACATTCTTAGTATGTATAGAACATTCTTAGTGTGTATAGAATATTCTTAGTATGTATAGAACATTCTTGGTATGTATAGAACATTCTTAGTATGTATAGAACATTCTTAGTGTGTATAGAACATTCTTAGTGTGTATAGAACATTCTTAGTATGTATAGAACATTCTAGTAGTATGTATAGAACATTCTTAGTGTGTATAGAACATTCTTAGTGTGTATAGAACATTCTTAGTATGTATAGAACATTCTTAGTGTGTATAGAACATTCTTAGTGTGTATAGAACATTCTTAGTATGTATAGAACATTCTTAGTATGTATAGAACATTCTTAGTATGTATAGAACATTCTTAGTATGTATAGAAATGTATAGAACATTCTTAGTATGTATAGAACATTCTTAGTATGTATAGAACATTCTTAGTATGTATAGAACATTCTTAGTATGTATAGAACATTCTTAGTGTGTATAGAACATTCTTAGTATGTATAGAAATGTATAGAACATTCTTAGTGTGTATAGAACATTCTTAGTGTGTATAGAACATTCTTAGTGTGTATAGAACATTCTTAGTGTGTATAGAACATTCTTAGTATGTATAGAAATGTATAGAACATTCTTAGTGTGTATAGAACATTCTTAGTATGTATAGAACATTCTTAGTGTGTATAGAACATTCTTAGTATGTATAGAAATGTATAGAACATTCTTAGTATGTATAGAAATGTATAGAACATTCTTAGTATGTATAGAAATGTATAGAACATTCTTAGTGTGTATAGAACATTCTTAGTATGTATAGAAATGTATAGAACATTCTTAGTGTGTATAGAACATTCTTAGTGTGTATAGAACATTCTTAGTATGTATAGAACATTCTTAGTGTGTATAGAACATTCTTAGTATGTATAGAAATGTATAGAACATTCTTAGTATGTATAGAACATTCTTAGTATGTATAGAACATTCTTAGTATGTATAGAACATTCTTAGTATGTATAGAACATTCTTAGTGTGTATAGAACATTCTTAGTATGTATAGAACATTCTTAGTGTGTATAGAACATTCTTAGTGTGTATAGAACATTCTTAGTATGTATAGAACATTCTTAGTGTGTATAGAACATTCTTAGTATGTATAGAAATGTATAGAACATTCTTAGTGTGTATAGAAATGTATAGAACATTCTTAGTGTGTATAGAAATGTATAGAACATTCTTAGTATGTATAGAACATTCTTAGTATGTATAGAAATGTATAGAACATTCTTAGTATGTATAGAAAATTCTTAGTGTGTATAGAACATTCTTAGTATGTATAGAAATGTATAGAACATTCTTAGTATGTATAGAAATGTATAGAACATTCTTAGTGTGTATAGAACATTCTTAGTATGTATAGAACATTCTTAGTGTGTATAGAACATTCTTAGTATGTATAGAAATGTATAGAACATTCTTAGTATGTATAGAAATGTATAGAACATTCTTAGTATGTATAGAACATTCTTAGTATGTATAGAACATTCTTAGTATGTATAGAACATTCTTAGTGTGTATAGAACATTCTTAGTGTGTATAGAAATGTATAGAACATTCTTAGTATGTATAGAAATGTATAGAACATTCTTAGTATGTATAGAAAATTCTTAGTGTGTATAGAACATTCTTAGTATGTATAGAAATGTATAGAACATTCTTAGTATGTATAGAAATGTTATAGAACATTCTTAGTATGTATAGAATTGTATAGAACATTCTTAGTATGTATAGAACATTCTTAGTGTGTATAGAACATTCTTAGTATGTATAGAACATTCTTGGTATGTATAGAACATTCTTAGTATGTATAGAACATTCTTAGTGTGTATAGAACATTCTTAGTGTGTATAGAACATTCTTAGTATGTATAGAACATTCTTAGTATGTATAGAACATTCTTAGTGTGTATAGAACATTCTTAGTGTGTATAGAACATTCTTAGTATGTATAGAACATTCTTAGTGTGTATAGAACATTCTTAGTGTGTATAGAACATTCTTAGTATGTATAGAACATTCTTAGTATGTATAGAAATGTATAGAACATTCTTAGTATGTATAGAACATTCTTAGTATGTATAGAACATTTCTTAGTATGTATAGAACATTCTTAGTATGTATAGAACATTCTTAGTGTGTATAGAACATTCTTAGTATGTATAGAAATGTATAGAACATTCTTAGTGTGTATAGAACATTCTTAGTATGTATAGAAATGTATAGAACATTCTTAGTGTGTGTTATGAGAACATTCTTAGTGTGTATAGAACATTCTTAGTGTGTATGAAGAACATTCTTAGTGTGTATAGAACATTCTTAGTATGTATAGAAATGTATAAGAACATTCTTAGTGTGTATAGAACATTCTTAGTATGTATAGAACATTCCTAGTGTGTATAGAACATTCTTAGTATGTATAGAAATGTATAGACATTCTAGTATGTATAGAAATGTATAGAACATTTCTTAGTATGTATAGAAATGTATAGAACATTCTTAGTGTGTATAGACATCTTGAGTATGTATAGAAATGTATAGACATTCTTAGTGTGTATAGAACATTCTTAGTATGTATAGAACATTCTTAGTGTGTATAGAACATTCTTAGTATGTATAGAAATGTATAGAACATTCTTAGTGTGTATAGAACATTCTTAGTATGTATAGAAATGGATAAGAACATTCCTTAGGTATGGATAGAACATTCTAGTATGTATAGAACATTCTTAGTATGTATAGAACATTCTTAGTATGTATAGAACATTCAATTAGTGGTGTATAGAACCATTCTTAGAAAAAAGAACTATGTATAAGAACATTCTTAGTGGTGGTATAGAACATTCTTAGTGTGTATAGAACATTCTTCAGTATGTATAGAACATTCTTAGTGTGTATAGAACATTCTTAGTATGTATAGAAATGTATAGAACATTCTTAGTGTGTATAGAAATGTATAGAACATTCTTAGTGTGTATAGAACATTCTTAGTATGTATAGAACATTCTTAGTATGTATAGAAATGTATAGAACATTCTTAGTGTATAGAAATGTATAGAACATTCTTAGTGTGTATAGAACATTCTTAGTGTGTATAGAACATCTTAGTGTGTATAGAACATTCTTAGTATGTATAGAACATTCTTAGTGGTATAGAACATTCTTAGTATGTATAGAAATGTATAGAACATTCTTAGTATGTATAGAAATGTATAGAACATTCTTAGTATGTATAGAACATTCTTAGTATGTATAGAACATTCTTAGTATGTATAGAACATTCTTAGTGTGTATAGAACATTCTTAGTGTGTATAGAAATGTATAGAACATTCTTAGTATGTATAGAACATTCTTAGTATGTATAGAAATGTATAGAACATTCTTAGTATGTATAGAAAATTCTTAGTGTGTATAGAACATTCTTAGTATGTATAGAAATGTATAGAACATTCTTAGTATGTATAGAAATGTATAGAACATTCTTAGTATGTATAGAATTGTATAGAACATTCTTAGTATGTATAGAACATTCTTAGTGTGTATAGAACATTCTTAGTATGTATAGAACATTCTTGGTATGTATAGAACATTCTTAGTATGTATAGAACATTCTTAGTGTGTATAGAACATTCTTAGTGTGTATAGAACATTCTTAGTATGTATAGAACATTCTTAGTATGTGTAGAACATTCTTAGTGTGTATAGAACATTCTTAGTGTGTATAGAACATTCTTAGTATGTATAGAACATTCTTAGTGTGTATAGAACATTCTTAGTGTGTATAGAACATTCTTAGTATGTATAGAACATTCTTAGTATGTATAGAACATTCTTAGTATGTATAGAACATTCTTAGTATGTATAGAAATGTATAGAACATTCTTAGTATGTATAGAACATTCTTAGTATGTATAGAACATTCTTAGTATGTATAGAACATTCTTAGTATGTATAGAACATTCTTAGTGTGTATAGAACATTCTTAGTATGTATAGAACATTCTTAGTATGTATAGAAATGTATAGAACATTCTTAGTATGTATAGAAAATTCTTAGTGTGTATAGAACATTCTTAGTATGTATAGAAATGTATAGAACATTCTTAGTATGTATAGAAATGTATAGAACATTCTTAGTATGTATAGAATTGTATAGAACATTCTTAGTATGTATAGAACATTCTTAGTGTGTATAGAACATTCTTAGTATGTATAGAACATTCTTAGTATGTATAGAAATGTATAGAACATTCTTAGTATGTATAGAACATTCTTAGTATGTATAGAAATGTATAGAACATTCTTAGTATGTATAGAATTGTATAGAACATTCTTAGTATGTATAGAACATTCTTAGTATGTATAGAACATTCTTAGTATGTATAGAACATTCTTAGTATGTATAGAAATGTATAGAACATTCTTAGTATGTATAGAACATTCTTAGAGTGTATAGAACATTCTTAGTATGTATAGAACATTCTTAGTATGTATAGAACATTCTTAGTATGTATAGAACATTCTTAGTGTGTATAGAACATTATTAGTATGTATAGAATGTATAGAACATTCTTAGTATGTATAGAACATTCTTAGTATGTATAGAACATTCTTAGGTGTATAGAACATTCTTAGTATGTTAGAACATTCTTAGTGTGTATAGAACATTCTTAGTATGTATAGAACATTCTTAGTGTGTATAGAACATTCTTAGTATGTATAGAACATTCTTAGTGTGTATAGAACATTCTTAGTATGTATAGAACATTCTTAGTGTGTATAGAACATTCTTAGTGTGTATAGAACATTCTTAGTGTGTATAGAAATGTATAGAACATCTTAGTGTGTATAGAACATTCTTAGTATGTATAGAAATGTATAGAGCATTCTTAGTATGTATAGAAATGTATAGAACATTCTTAGTATGTATAGAAATGTATAGAACATTCTTAGTGTGTATAGAACATTCTTAGTATGTATAGAAACATTCTTAGTGTGTATAGAACATTCTTAGTATGTATAGAACATTCTTAGTGTGGTATAGAACATTCTTAGTATGTATAGACATCTTAGTGTGTATAGAACTTTCTTAGTATGTTAGAAATGTATAGAACATTCTTAGTGTGTATAGAACATTCTTAGTGTGTATAGAACATTCTTAGTTGTATAGAACATTCTTAGTATGTATAGAACATTCTTAGTATGTATAGAACATTCTTAGTGTGTATAGAACATTCTTAGTGTGTATAGAACATTCTTAGTATGTATAGAACATTCTTAGTGTGTATAGAACATTCTTAGTATGTATAGAAATGTATAGAACATTCTTAGTGTGTATAGAACATCTTAGTATGTTAGAACATTCTTAGTGTGTATAGAACATTCTTAGTATGTATAGAAATGTATAGAACATTCTTAGTGTGTATAGAACATTCCTTAGTGTGTATAGAACATTCTTAGTGTGTATAGAACATTCTTAGTATGTATAGAAATGTATAGAACATTCTTAGTGTGTATAGAACATTCTTAGTATGTTATAGAACATTCTTAGTGTGTATAGAACATTCTTAGTAATGTATAGAAATGTATAGAACATTCTTAGTATGTATAGAAATGTATAGAACATTCTTAGATGTAAGATGTATAGAACATTCTTAGTGTGTATAGAACTTCTTAGTATGTAGAAATGTATAGAACATTCTTAGTGTGTATAGAACATTCTTAGTGTGTATAGACATTCTTAGTATGTATAGAACATTCTTAGTGTGTATAGAACATTCTTAGTATGTATAGAAATGTATAGAACATTCTTAGTATGTATAGAACATTCTTAGTATGTATAGAACATTCTTAGTATGTATAGAACATTCTTAGTGTGTATAGAACATTCTTAGTATGTATAGAACATTCTTAGTGTGTATAGAACATTCTTAGTGTGTATAGAACATTCTTAGTATGTATAGAAACATTCTTAGTGTGTAGAGAACATTCTTAGTATGTATAGAAATGTATAGAACATTCTTAGTGTGTATAGAAATGTATAGAACATTCTTAGTGTGTATAGAACATTCTTAGTATGTATAGAACATTCTTAGTATGTATAGAAATGTATAGAACATTCTTAGTGTGTATAGAAATGTATAGAACATTCTTAGTGGTATAGAACATTCTTAGTGTGTATAGAACAATCTTAGTGTGTATAGAACATTCTTAGTATGTATAGAACATTCTTAGTGTGTATAGAAAATTCTTAGTATGTATAGAAATGTATAGAACATTCTTAGTGTGTATAGAAATGTATAGAACATCTTAGTGTGTATAGACATTCTTAGTATGTATAGAACATTCTTAGTGTGTATAGAACATTCTTAGTATGTATAGAACATTCTTAGTATGTATAGAACATTCTTAGTATGTATAGAACATTCTTAGTATGTATAGAACATTCTTAGTATGTATAGAACATTCTTAGTGTGTATAGAACATTCTTAGTATGTATAGAACATTCTTAGTATGTATAGAACATTCTTAGTATGTATAGAACATTCTTAGTATGTATAGAACATTCTTAGTGTGTATAGAACATTCTTAGTGTGTATAGAAATGTATAGAACATTCTTAGTGTGTATAGAAATGTATAGAACATTCTTAGTGTGTATAGAAATGTATAGAACATTCTTAGTGTGGGGTATAGAACATTCCTTAGTGTGTATAGAACATTCTTAGTGTGTATAGAACATTCTTAGTGTGTATAGAACATTCTTAGTGTGTATAGAAATGTATAGAAACTGTTATGTTCATTATTTATATTAGAAACCCTTTTACTGTTATTGTGACACCTTTTGGGTTTACCTGCAGCGTAGCAGGGGGTTATGGGTAAAGATCTACTGTATATAGCCTCTTACTGTATATAGCCTCTCTACTGTATATAGCCTCTTACTGTATATAGCCTCTCTACTGTATATAGCCTCTCTACTGTATATAGCCTCTCTACTGTATATAGCCTCTTACTGTATATCAGCCTCTCTACTGTATATAGCCTCTCTACTGTATATAACCTCTCTACTGTATATAGCCTCTTACTGTATATAGCCTCTCTACTGTATATAGCCTCTTACTGTATATAGCCTCTCTACTGTATATAGCCTCTTACTGTATATAGCCTCTCTACTGTATATAGCGTCTACTGTATATAGCCTCTCTACTGTATATAACCTCTCTACTGTATATAGCCTCTCTACTGTATATAGCCTCTCTACTGTATATAGCGTCTACTGTATATAGCCTCTACTGTATATAGCCTCTATACTGTATATAGCCTCTCTACTGTATATAGCCTCTACTGTATAGTAGCCTCTCTACTTATATAGCCTCTCTACTGTATATAGCCTCTCTACTGTGTATAGCCTCTCTACTGTATATAACCTCTCTACTGTTATAGCCTCTCTACTGTATATAGACTCTCTACTGTATATAGCCTCTCTACTGTATATAAGCTCTCTACTGTTATAGCCTCTCTACTGTATATAGCCTCTCTACTGTTATAGCCTCTCTACTGTATATAGCCTCTCTACTGTATATAGCCTCTCTACTGTATATAGCCTCTCTACTGTTATAGCCTCTCTACTGTTATAGACTCTCTACTGTTATAGCCTCTCACTGTATATAGCCTCTCTACTGTTATAAGCCTCTCTACTGTATTAGCCTCTCTACTGTATATAGCCCTCTCTACTGTATATAGCCCTCTCTACTGTTATAGCCTCTCTACTGTTATTAAGCCTCTCTACTGTATATAGCCTCTCTACTGTATATAGCCTCTCTACTGTATATAGCCTCTCTACTGTATATAGCCTCTCTACTGTTATAGCCTCTCTACTGTTATAGCCTCTCTACTGTATATAGCCTCTCTACTGTATATAACCTCTCTACTGTATATAGCCTCTCTACTGTAATATAGCCTCTCTACTGTATATAGCCTCTCTACCTGTATATAACCTCTCTACTGGATATAGCCTCTCTACTGTATAGCCTCTCTACTGTATATAGCCTCTCTACTGTTATAGCCTCTCTACTGTATATAGCCTCTCTACTGTATATATTCTCTCTACTGTATATAACCTCTCTACTGTATATAGCCTCTCTACTGTATATAACCTCTCTACTGTATATATTCTCTTACTGTATATATCCTCTCTACTGTATATAGCCTCTCTACTGTATATAGCCTCTCTTACCCTACCCTACACAAGAGGTGGAGCTCGTCTCCTAGTTACCCTACACGAGAGGTCGAGCGTCCACATCTACAATTGGCACTACACTTTGAATTGATATTAGTGAATAGATATTAAAAGTTCAACAACAACAAAGTTATTCAACGAGTAGGCCTAGTAATCCTGTTTACAAATTGGCTAAACGAAATATCTCGATTGAGCTGAAGTCAGAAAAATAGGTGGCCTAAACTTGCAAGGAGATAGAAAACTCAGGACGAAGACAATGGGGGAGGGGTGCTCTGTAGGCTACTCACGGTAGGATTTAGCCCCGGTTTGAGCCCCGGTTGCTTTGCAGCACGGAGAGTAGTGCCCGCTCCGTGCCAGATCTCCCGTCCCGGTCCTGCTGCTTCTCCGGAGAGTAGCCTAGTGTCCCGCCGTTGTCAAGGTGATGTCACACAAACCGAGTTAAATGTCGGAAACATTATTTTTAGACTACCAGTGTTTGTGATCGTGTTAATTATATGGCACCGTACAATGCCTCCCCCCATCCCCATATGATCCGTAACAAATATGCACAAATATAACTCACTATCCACAAACAAACACCTGTTGACTTGTATTTTGTAAACCAAGATTGTTAATAAATGCTAAATGAGCAGAATAACCAGTTTCCTTAGTTATAAATAAATAAAAGCATTTTTGGTGTGTGGGTAGTATCCAATCATTTCAAAACAACAATTTCCAGGTAGAACTGTCGAATCTGCATGTGTGGCTCAAATTACATCTCTGGGTCTGTTTTCATTTTGTCAAACAGAATTATGGAATTAACATTACCATGATGTCACTGACCCCAACGGACACGCGCGTAGCGTGTGCATGTAGATTTTGTCCATCCACACCAAAAGTTTTCAGGACACGCAGGTCTGAACCAACTATATTCATTTGGGGACAGGGGTCGAAACATTCGTGGACATTTAACTATCTTGCTGTTGCTAGTTCATTTGTCCTGGGATATACACAGTCTTTCTGTTTCTGTATTTTTGTAGAATATTGACCCACTTTGAGTCACACAAAATCGTGTGTTCTCTACTCCCACAACTAATCCACAGATTAAAGGGGAAACCTAGTTAGTTTCTGGTAATATCTCCTAGTCCTCTTCTTCGTTTTTGTGGATTTTATATAGAATTGGCAACAAACTTTAAGGTTCATTACTGCACCCAACCGGAGTGTGGACGTCATTCATCTTTCAATCAGCCATGTGGGTATATGCTCCTAAATACCAATGAGGAGGTGCAGCGCGTCAAAAAATCTCAAATAGAGCCAAGTTCTATTTAGCACCTGGCGTTGCAGATCGGTGTCAATCAGTTTTAAGATTAGGGAGGACGATTTTATTTAAATGAGGACGATTTTATTTAAATGAGGACGATTTTATTTAAATGAGCATGGCCTTATTTCTATTACATCATATTGGATGACTGTTATTCATATTCACCCAGTTCAATGTAACAGTGACAGGTTTAGGTTACTGTCATTCATATTCACCCAGTTCAATGTAACAGTGACAGGTTTAGGTTACTGTCATTCATATTCACCCAGTTCAATGTAACAGTGACAGGTTTAGGTTACTGTCATTCATATTCACCCAGTTCAATGTAACAGTGACAGGTTTAGGTTACTGTCATTCATATTCACCCAGTTCAATGTAACAGTGACAGGTTTAGGTTACTGTCATTCATATTCACCCAGTTCAATGTAACAGTGACAGGTTTAGGTTACTGTCATTCATATCCACCCAGCTCAATGTAACAGTGACAGGTTTAGGTTACTGTCATTCACCCAGTTCAATGTAACAGTGACAGGTTTAGGTTACTGTCATTCACCCAGTTCAATGTAACAGTGACAGGTTTAGGTTACTGTCATTCATATTCACCCAGTTCAATGTAACAGTGACAGGTTTAGGTTACTGTCATTCACCCAGTTCAATGTAACAGTGACAGGTTTAGGTTACTGTCATTCACACCTCTACACCTCTACACCTCCACACCACCTCCTCCTCTACAACCTCCTCCTCTACACCTCCACACCACCTCCTCCTCTACACCTCCACACCTCCTCCACACCTCCAACCACCTCCTCCTCCACACCTCCACACCTCCTCCTCCTCCACACCTCCACACCACCTCCTCCTCCACACCTCCACACCTCCTCCTCCTCCTCTACACCTCCACACCACCTCCTCCTCCACACCTCCACACCTCCTCCACACCTCCACACCACCTCCTCCTCCACACCTCCACACCTCCTCCACACCTCCACACCTCCTCCTCCTCTACACCTCCTCCTCCTCCTCCACACCTCCACACCTCCACACCACCTCCTCCTCCTCTACACCTCCTCCTCCTCCTCTACACCTCCACACCTCCTCCTCCACACCTCCACACCTCCTCCTCCTCTACACCTCCACACCTCCTCCTCCTCCACACCTCCACACCTCCTCCTCCACACCTCCACACCCTCCTCCTCCTCTACACCTCCACACCTCCTCCTCCTCCACACCCTCCACATCTCCTCCTCCTCCACACCTCCACACCTCCTCCTCTACACCTCCACACCTCCTCCACACCTCCACACCTCCTCCTCCTCTACACCTCCACATCTCCTCCTCCTCCACACCTCCACACCTCCTCCTCCACTCCTCCACACCTCCTCCTCTACACTTCCACACCTCCTCCTCCTCCTCTACACCTCCACACCTCCTCCTCCTCCTCCACACCTCCACACCTCCTCCACACCTCCACACCTCCTCCTCCTCTGCACCTCCTCCTCCTCCTCTACAACCTCCACACCTCCTCCTCCTCTACACCTCCACACCTCCTCCTCCTCTACAACCTCCACACCTCCTCCTCCTCCACACCTCCTCCTCCTCCTCCTCTACACCTCCACACCTCCTCCTCCACACCTCCTCCTCCTCCACACCTCCACACCTCCTCCTCCTCCTCTACACCTCCTCCTCCTCTACACCTCCCTCCTCCTCCACCTCCTCCACCTCCTCCTCCCACACACCTCCACACCTCCTCCTCCCTCTACACCTCCTCCTCCTCCCCCCTCCTCCTCCTCCTCCTCTACACCTCCACACCTCCTCCTCCTCTACAACTCCACACCTCCTCCTCCACACCTCCACACCTCCTCCTCCTCCACACCTCCACACCTCCTTCTCCTCCTCTACAACACCTCCTCCTCCACACCTCCTCCTCCTCCTCCACTTCCCTCCACCTCCTCCTCCTCCACACCTCCTCCTCCTCCTTCCTCCTCCACCCCCTCCTCCTCTACAACCTCCACACTCCTCCTCCTCCTCTACACCCTCCTCCTCCTCCTCCACACCTCCACACCTCCTCCTCCTCCCACCTCCCACATCCTCCTCCTCACACCTCCTCCTCCTCTACACCCTCCACAGCTCTCCTCCTCCTCTACACCTCCACACCTCCTCCTCCTCCACACCTCCACCACTCCTCCTCTACACCTCCACACCTCCTCCCTCCTCCTTTACACCACCTCCACACCTCCTCCTCCACACCTCCCACACCTCCTCCTCCACACCCTCCCACACCTCCTCCTCCTCCACACCTCCTCCCTCCTCCTCTACACCTCCACACCTCCTCCTCCACACCTCCACACCTCCACACCTCCACACCTCCTCCTCCTCTGCACCTCCTCCTCCTCCTCCTCCTCTACACCTCCACACCTCCTCCTCCTCCACACCTCCTCCTCCTCCTCTACACCTCCACACCTCCTCCTCCTCCTCCACACCTCCACACCTCCACACCTCCTCCTCCTCTGCACCTCCTCCTCCTCCTCCTCCTCTACAACCTCCACACCTCCTCCTCCTCTACACCTCCACACCTCCTCCTCCTCTACACCTCCACACCTCCTCCTCCTCCACAACTCCTCCTCCTCCTCCTCTACACCTCCACACCTCCTCCTCCACACCTCCTCCTCCTCCTCTACACCTCCTCCTCCTCTACACCTCCTCCTCCTCCACCTCCTCCACCTCCTCCTCCTCCTCCCTCTACACCTCATCCTCCTCCTCCACCTCCTCCTCCTCCTCCTCTACACCTCCACACCTCCTCCTCCTCCTCTACACCTCCCACACCTCCTCCTCCACACCTCCACACCTCCTCCTCCTCCACACCTCCACACCTCCTTCTCCTCCTCTACACCTCCTCCTCCTCCACACCTCCTCCTCCTCCTCCACTTCCTCCACCTCCTCCTCCTCCACACCTCCACACCTCCTCCTCCTCCTCCTCGTCCTCCCCCTCCACCTCCTCCTCTACACCTCCACACCTCCTCCTCCTCCTCTACACCTCCTCCTCCTCCTCCACACCTCCTCCTCCTCCACACCTCCACACCTCCTCCTCCTCTACACCTCCTCCTCCTCCTCTACACCTCTGCACCTCCTCCTCCTCCTCCTCCTCTACACCTCCTCCTCCTCCACACCTCCTCCTCCTCCTCTACACCTCCACACCTCCTCCTCCTCCTCCACACCTCCACACCTCCACACCTCCTCCTCCTCTGCACCTCCTCCTCCTCCTCCTCCTCTACACCTCCACACCTCCTCCTCCTCTACACCTCCACACCTCCTCCTCCTCCACAACTCCTCCTCCTCCTCCTCTACACCTCCACACCTCCTCCTCCACACCTCCTCCTCCTCCACACCTCCACACCTCCTCCTCCTCCTCTACACCTCCTCCTCCTCTACACCTCCTCCTCCTCCACCTCCTCCACCTCCTCCTCCTCCTCCACACCTCCTCCTCCTCTACACCTCATCCTCCTCCTCCACCTCCTCCTCCTCCTCCTCTACACCTCCACACCTCCTCCTCCTCCTTTACACCTCCACACCTCCTCCTCCACACCTCCACACCTCCACACCTCCTCCTCCACACCTCCACACCTCCTCCTCCTCCACACCTCCTCCTCCACACCTCCACACCTCCTCCTCCACACCTCCTCCTCCTCCACACCTCCTCCTCCACCTCCTCCTCCTCTACACCTCCTCCTCCTCTACACCTCCTCCTCCTCCATGCTTTAAAGTAGGAAATAGACATGCAAAGATCTTCCGTTCACCCACATCTCGTCTCACAAAGACGCGGCTTGGGGGTAGAAGACGCTCATCTAACTGCACTGTCCAATTTACAGTAACTGTTACAGGGAAAGAATACCATGCTCTTGTTTGAGGAGAGTGCACAGTTATGAACTTGAAAATGTATTAATAAACACATTAGGCTCATTTGGACAGTCTTTATATAGAAATTTGAACAGAAATGCAATGGTTCATTGGATCAGACTAAAACTTTTCACATACACTGCTGCCATCTAGTGGCCAAAGTCTAAAATGCACCTGGGCTGGAATAATACATTATGGCCTTTCTCTTGCATTTCAAAGATGACGGTACAAAAAAACAGTTGTTTTTTTCTTTGTATTTTCTTCTACCAGATCTGTTGTGTTATATTCTTCTACATTCATTTCACATTTCCACAAACTTCATAGTGTTTCCTTTCAAATGGTACCAAGAATATGCATATCCTTGCTTCAGGGCCTGAGTTACAGGCAGCTAGATTTGGGTATGTCATTTTAGGCTAAATATATATATATATATTTTTTAAAGGCGCCAATCCTTAAAAGGTTTTAATGTAATCTCAATCAAATTATCCATAGCCTATATTTTATCAGCTACGAAGTGCATGCATGGAGAAGCACAGTGCAAAGTATATATTTCTAAGATGGCTGCTTTGATGGTGAAACTACACACTGCAGTTGGTATTCCAACCCTCAGCCCCGAATGGCTCTGTGTCTGCCTAACCAATGGTGTGCTGTGTCTGTCACGAACCCCGCTTCCTGAGTCTGTGTTTGCCTGTGTTTCTGTCCTGGAGTGTGTTTCCGGTGTCCTGGAACACCGGAAACACACTGTCTGGTTGCCGGGCAGATTAGCTTGTTGGGAGATCGATGTTCACCCGCACCTGTATCCCATCAGTAATCTGCACACCTGTCCTGATCATCACCTCTCCCCTTCAAAAGCTCTGACCTGACATCCATTCCCTGCCGGATCGTTAGCCATGAACAGTATGTTGTGCCATAGTATCAGCCTCAAGTTGGATAGAATTTGTTTTGTTGTTTTGTACGTCTTGCTTGCCTTCAACTTACCTCCGTTTGTTCTGTCTTCAGTTACTCACTGAAGTTACTCTTCAGTTACTCACCCCATTCCCGCCTGGTCATCGGAGGATTCCGCTTCCCCATTGGATCCACCTATTTACTCCCATCAACTCACCACCGCTGCCCGCTACGCCACCTGGATGTATCTACCCACTCACATTCACTTGTAAATAAATACTCACCTTCTTCCTACTCTCCTTGTCCTGGTCTGCTTCTGGGTTCGATTTTGAAGAAACGTGACAGAACGATCCGGCCAAGGATGAACCCAGCGGACCTGGATTCCGTTTGCCATGCCATTACCCAGCAGGGGAAGACACTGGGACAACACAAGACGGCGCTACAGGAGATAGCGGGTGCAATCCAGAATTTATCTGCTAGCTTGACACAAATCCAGGATCAGCTCAGTTTGCCGGCGATTCATTCACCACCTGTTTCAACCATCTCACCTGCCGTGTCTGATGCGGTTTCCTTCCGTGAACCCAAGGTACCGACGCCTGATAAATATGAAGGGGATTTGGGAAGATGCCGTTCGTTTCTTATGCAGTGTGGGTTAGTGTTTGATCTGCAGCCCCATTCTTACGCCACTGACAAGGCTAGGATAGCCTTTGTCATTGAACTGCTGCGTGGAAGAGCTCTGGAATGGGCTTCAGCCGTTTGGGAACGACAGGAGACCTGCATGGCTTCATACCAGGAATTCACGGGAGAGATGAGAAGGCTTTTTGACCATCCAGTCCGAGGTAAGGACGCAGCTAAACGTTTGTTCACTCTTCGCCAAGGAGCTTGCAGTGTGGCAGACTTTGTGATAGAATTCAGGACATTGGCTGTGGAGAGTGGTTGGAATGAGGAATCACTACAAGCGGTTTTTTACCAGGGGTTGTCGGAGCAACTCAAGGACGAGCTGATCTCCTATCCAGAGCCTAGTGACCTAGATAGTTTGGTTACCTTAGCTATTCGGGTAGATAATAGAGTCCGAGAGAGAAGGAGGGAGAAGCAGTGGGGTCCATCTAATCAATCTGAGACTCGGTTACCATTCGGGTCAGGAAGTGGTAGCTCGGGACATTACATCTCCGTTTGTCCTCAGCGCCCGTTAAACTGCTCGGCTCGTTAAGTTTGGGAGGTTTGTTAGCGAGCCAGTTTCAACCTCTCAAGAGCCCTGTCAGACCTCGTTTTCCTGCTACCCTCATAAATAAGAATCAGAGTTTAGCGATTAACGCTTTCATCGATTCAGGTGCCGATGACAGCTTCATTGATGCCGACTTAGTGGAACAGCTGGGGCTTTCCAAGGAGCAACTACCGGAAGCCATTGAAGCAACCACTCTGAACGGCAGTAGTCTGGCACGGATCACTATGAGGACCGAACCGGTTAAGATGTTGTTGTCGGGGAATCATTCAGAGGTTATTTCTTTTTTCATTTTGCCTTCCCCCCATGTTCCTCTGGTTCTTGGATACCCCTGGCTAAGAGAACACAATCCTTCGTTCGATTGGGTGACTGGTAAGGTGACTAGTTGGAGCATTGAGTGCCATGCTAACTGCCTCAGGACTGCCTGTTCTCATGCTGTCCCCAGTCGGGTCCGTGAGTCTGCTCCTCCTGATTTGTCCCTGGTTCCTGAAACATATCATGAGTTGGGTGAGGTGTTCAGTAAGCAGAAAGCTCAGTCACTTCCTCCCCACCGACCTTATGATTGTACAATTAAGCTGTTCCCTGGAGCTGCCTTTCCCAAGGGACGGTTATACAGTATTTCTCAACCTGAGTAAGAAGGATGGCTCTCTTCGACCGTGTATTGATTATCGGGGGTTGAATGATATTACGGTCAAAAACAAGTACCCCTTGCCCTTGATGAGCTCCGCTTTCGATTCTTTACAGGGTGCTACTGTGTTTACGAAGCTTGATCTACGCAATGCGTATCATCTGGTTCGGATCAAAGAGGGGGACGAGTGGTTGACTGGATTCAATACACCTATGGGACATTTCGAGTACCAGGTGATGCCGTTTGGACTTTCCAACGCTCCAGCAGTGTTCCAAGGTTTGGTGAATGACGTACTGAGGGATATGATCGGTCTGTTTGTGTTCGTTTACCTGGATGACATCCTGATTTTCTCCAAGGAGCTTTCCAGCCACATCCAGCATGTTAAACAGGTTCTGCAGCGGTTATTGGAGAACCGTCTGTTTGTGAAGGCAGAGAAGTGTGATTTTCACGCCCACACTACATCCTTCCTCGGGTACATCATCTCCAGGGGTGAGATCAAGATGGACCAAGAGAAGGTTCGGGCGGTTCGGGATTGGGCCCGGCCCGGTACGAGATTGCAGCTCCAGAGATTCCTGGGATTTGCGAACTTCTATCGGAGGTTTATCCGTGATTACAGCCGGGTGGCCGCCCCTTTAACTGCTCTGACGTCTTGCACCAGAATATTCTGTTGGACTCCTGAGGCAGACCGAGCATTTCTGAACTTGAAGAGCCGATTCACCAACGCGCCGATTCTATCTCAACCTGACACTGTCAGTTTGTTGTTGAGGTGGACGCGTCTGATGTGGGGGTGGGCGCCATCCTGTCCCAGCGTAGCTCCACTGACGGTAAACTCCATCCCTGCGCCTTCTACTCTTGTCGTCTTTCACCAGCTGAGAGAAACTACGATGTGGGTAACCGGGAGCTTCTCGCTGTGAAGCTTGCCTTGGAGGAGTGGCGTCACTGGTTGGAGGGAGCGGAGCAACCGTTTGTGGTCTGGACTGACCACAAGAACCTGGCTTACGTGCAATCGGCTAAACGTCTCAACTCCCGTCAGGCCAGGTGGGCTTTGTTTTTTGGACGCTTCAATTTTTCCCTGACGTTCCGACCTGGGTCGAAGAACGGCAAAGCGGACGCCTTGTCCCGGATGTTCTCCAAGACGGATGAGAGTGGGGCCAAGACTGAGACGATTCTTCCCCAGAACCTTGTCGTGGGAGCCGTTACATGGAAGATTGAGGAGGATGTGATGGCGGCCCTTCGGACGCAGCCCGGCCCCGGTAACGGTCCACCCGGTCGGTTGTTCGTGCCTGAGTCGGTCCGTTCTGCTGTTCTTCAGTGGTCCCACGCCAGCAAGATAGCTTGTCACCCTGGCGTTGCTCGGACTATGGCGCTACTGCGCAGACGTTTTTGGTGGCCTGCCATGGGAGAAGATACCCGGAGGTTTGTTGCCGCATGTCCTGTTTGTGCTCAGAACAAGAGTACCAATCGGCCCAGCTCTGGGCTTCTTCACCCCCTACCTATTCCTCGGCGACCTTGGTCGCATCTGGCCCTGGATTTTGTCACGGGATTGCCCCCTTCTGTTGGGAACACGGTCATTCTGACCATTGTGGACAGATTCAGCAAGTTTGCTCATTTTGTCCCTCTCTCCAAGCTTCCATCTGCCACGGAGACGTCCGAGATCCTTGTTAGGGAGGTTTTCAGGGTCCACGGATTGCCCAGTGACATTGTTTCTGACCGTGGTCCTCAATGTACCTCTGCTGTCTGGAAGTCCTTCTGTTTGGCAATTGGAGCTACAGTCAGTCTCACTTCTGGATTTCACCCACAATCTAATGGTCAGGCGGAGAGAGCCAACCAGAAGATGGAGTCCACGCTGCGTTGTCTTGTCTCCTCTGATCCCACCTCTTGGTCATCTCAATTACCCTGGGTCGAGTATGCCCATAATACCCTTCCTTCATCTGCCACTGGGATGTCCCCCTTCCAATGCCTGTACGGATACCAACCTCCCTTGTTTCCTTCTCAGGAGAGGGATCTTTTGGTTCCTTCTGTCCAGGCCCACATTCGTCGTTGCCACCGGACCTGGCATCGGGCCAGGAAGGTTCTCCTTAGAGTTTCTGACCGGTATCAGATCCAGGCGAATCGTCGCCGTATTCCTGCTCCCGCTTACACCATCGGAGATAAGGTTTGGTTGGCTACACGGGATCTTCCTCTACGGACTGATTCGAGGAAACTGTCACCGAAGTTCATTGGTCCGTTTGTGGTGGAGAGAATCATTAACCCTGTTGTGGTCCGACTCAAATTGCCGGCAACGCTTCGAGTACACCCCACTTTTCATGTCTCCTGCCTCAAGCCGGTTCTCATCAGTCCTCTGTTGCCCCCTCCTCCTCGTCCTCCTCCTCCTCGGATGATCGGAGGTGGTCCTGCCTACACGGTGCGCCGCATAATGGATTCCAGACGGCGGGGTCGAGGTTTCCAATATCTCGTGGATTGGGAAGGATATGGTCCAGAGGAGAGGAGTTGGATTCCTCGGCGTCAGATCCTTGATGACGACCTGCTTCGTGACTTCTACCGCCTCCACCCTGGTGCTCTAGGTAGTCCGCCCGGTGGTGTTCGTCGGAGGGGGGGTACTGTCACGAACCCCGCTTCCTGAGTCTGTGTTTGCCTGTGTTTCTGTCCTGGAGTGTGTTTCCGGTGTCCTGGAACACCGGAAACACACTGTCTGGTTGCCGGGCAGATTAGCTTGTTGGGAGATCGATGTTCACCCGCACCTGTATCCCATCAGTAATCTGCACACCTGTCCTGATCATCACCTCTCCCTTTCAAAAGCTCTGACCTGACATCCATTCCCTGCCGGATCGTTAGCCATGAACAGTATGTTGTGCCATAGTATCAGCCTCAAGTTGGATAGAATTTGTTTTGTTGTTTTGTACGTCTTGCTTGCCTTCAACTTACCTCCGTTTGTTCTGTCTTCAGTTACTCACCCGGATCATTTACCCCATTCCCGCCTGGTCATCGGAGGATTCCGCTTCCCCATTGGATCCACCTATTTACTCCCATCAACTCACCACCGCTGCCCGCTACGCCACCTGGATGTATCTACCCACTCACATTCACTTGTAAATAAATACTCACCTTCTTCCTACTCTCCTTGTCCTGGTCTGCTTCTGGGTTCGATTTTGAAGAAACGTGACAGTGTCTGCCTAACCAATGGTGTGCTGTGTCTGCCTAACCAATGGTGTGCTGTGTCTGCCTAACCAATGGTGTGCTGTGTCTGCCTAACCAATGGTGTGCTGTGTCTGCCTAACCAATGGTGTGCTGTGTCTGCCTACAGTGGCAGATTAGGAGGTCAAAGAATTCTTCTCCAAAAATGTTTTGATACCAACATATTTGAAGCACCAATGTCCCTGTGCCCAATAACAAACAGACCACCATAGTCCCTGTGCCCAATAACAAACAGACCACCAATGTCCCTGTGCCCAATAACAAACAGACCACCAATGTCCCTGTGCCCAATAACAGACCACCATAGTCCCTGTGCCCAATAACAAACAGACCACCATAGTCCCTGTGCCCAATAACAAACAGACCACCATAGTCCCTGTGCCCAATAACAAACAGACCACCAATGTCCCTGTGCCCAATAACAAACAGACCACCATAGTCCCTGTGCCCAATAACAAACAGACCACCATAGTCCCTGTGCCCAATAACAAACAGACCACCATAGTCCCTGTGCCCAATAACACAAAGGTAACCTGCCTAAATGATTACCGACCCGTAGGTCTCACGTCTGTAGCCATGAAGTGCTTTGAAAGGCTGGTCATGGTTCACATCAACACCATTATCCCAGAAACCCTGGACCCACTCCAATTTGCATACCGCCCCAACAGATCCACATATGATGCAATCTCTACTGCACTCCACACTGCCCTTTCCCAGCTGGACAAAAGGAACACCTATGTGAGAATGCTATTCATTGACTACAGCTCAGCGTTCAACACCATAGTGCCCTCAAAGCTCAACAATAAACTAAGGACTCTGGGCCTAAACACCTCCCTCTGTAACTGGATCCTGGACTTCCTGACGGGCCTCCGCCAGGTGGTGAGGGTAGGTAGCAGCACATCTGCCACGCTGATCCTCAACACAGGGGCCCCTCAGGGGTGAGTGCTCAGTCCCCTCCTGTACTCCCTGTTTACTCATGACTGCACAGCCAGGCACGACTCCAACACCATCATTACGTTTGCTGACGACCCAACAGTGGTAGGCCTGATCACAGACAACGATGAGACAGCCTATAGGGAGGAGGTCTGAGACCTGGCTATGTGGTGCCAGGACAACAACCTCTCCCTCAACGTGATCAAGACAAGGGAGATGATTGTGGACTACAGGAAAAGGAGTACCGAGCACGCCCCCAATCTCATTGACGGGGCTGCAGTGGAGCAGGTTGAGAGCTTCAAGTTCCTTGGTGTCCACATCACCAACAAACTAACATGGCCCAAACACACCAAGACAGTTGTGAAGAGGGCATGACAAAACCTATTTCCCCTCAGGAGACTGAAAAGATTTGGCATGGGTCCTGAGATCCTCAAAAGGTTCTACAGCTGCACCATCGAGAGCATCCTGACTGGTTGCATCACTGCCTGGTAAGGCAATTGCTCGGCCTCCGACTGCAAGCCACTACAGAGGGTAGCGTGTACGGCCCAGTACATCACTCGGGCCAAGCTTCCTGTCATCCAGGACCTCTATACCAGGCGGTGTCAGAGGAAGACACTACAGAGGGTAGCGCGTACGGCCCAGTACATCACTGGGGCCAAGCTTCCTGTCATCCAGGACTTCTATACCAGGCGGTGTCAGAGGAAGGCCCTAAAATTTGTCAGACTCCAGCCAGCCTAGTCATAGACTGTAATCTCTGCTACCGCATAGCAAACGGTACCGGAGCACCAAGTCTAGGTCCAAGAGGCTGCTTACTAATTTAAAATGGATGTAATAAATGCATCACTAGTCACTTTAAACAATGCCACTTTATATAATGTTTACATACCCTACATAACACATCTCATGTGTATATACTGTACTCTCTACCATCTACTGCATCTTGCCTATGCCGTTCATTACCATCACCCAATACTTGTTCTCCCCACTGTAGGTCCTGTACTCTATACCATCTACTGCATCTTGCCTATGCCGTTCATTACCATCACCCAATACTTGTTCTCCCCACTGTAGGTCCTGTACTCTATACCATCTACTGCATCTTGCCTATGCCGTTCATTACCATCACCCAATACTTGTTCTCCCCACTGTAGGTCCTGTACTCTATACCATCTACTGCATCTTGCCTATGCCGTTCATTACCATCACCCAATACTTGTTCTCCCCACTGTAGGTCCTGTACTCTACACCATCTATTACATCTTGCCTATGCCGTTCATTACCATCACCCAATACTTGTTCTCCCCACTGTAGGTCCTGTACTCTACACCATCTATTACATCTTGCCTATGCCGTTCATTACCATCACCCAATACTTGTTCTCCCCACTGTAGGTCCTGTACTCTACACCATCTATTACATCTTGCCTATGCCGTTCATTACCATCACCCAATACTTGTTCTCCCCACTGTAGGTCCTGTACTCTCTACCATCTATAGCATCTTGCCTATGCCGCTCAGTCGTCTCTCATCCATATATTTATATGTACATATTCTTATTCCATCCCTATGTGTGTACAAGGTAGTTATTGTGGAATAGTTAGATTACTTGTTAGATATTACTGCACTGTCGGAACTAGAAGCACAAGCATTTCGCTGCACTCGCATTAACATCTGCTAACCATGAGTATGTGACCAATAAAATTTGATTTACCTATAGACCAGAGCCCTATTCCCTATATAGTGGTACTACTATAGACCAGGGCCCTATTCCCTATATAGTGGTACTACTATAGACCAGAGCCCTATTCCCTATATAGTGCACTACTATAGACCAGAGCCCTATTCCCTATATAGTGGTACTACTATAGACCAGGGCCCTATTCCCTATATAGTGGTACTACTATAGACCAGAGCCCTATTCCCTATATAGTGCACTACTATAGACCAGAGCCCTATTCCCTATATAGTGGTACTACTATAGACCAGAGCCCTATTCCCTATATAGTGCACTACTATAGACCAGAGCCCTATTCCCTATATAGTGGTACTACTATAGACCAGAGCCCTATTCCCTATATAGTGGTACTACTATAGACCAGAGCCCTATTCCCTATATAGAGCACTACTATAGACCAGAGCCCTATTCCCTATATAGAGCACTACTTTAGACCAGGGCCCTATTCCCTATATAGTGGTACTACTATAGACCAGAGCCCTATTCCCTATATAGTGGTACTACTATAGACCAGAGCCCTATTCCCTATATAGTGGTACTACTATAGACCAGAGCCCTATTCCATATATAGTGCACTACTTTAGACCAGAGCCCTATTCCCTATATAGTGCACTACTTTAGACCAGAGCCCTATTCCATATATAGTGCACTACTTTATACCAGAGCCCTATTCCCTATATAGTGGTACTACTTTAGACCAGAGCCCTATTCCCTATATAGTACACTACTTTATACCAGAGCCCTATTCCATATATAGTGCACTACTTTATACCAGAGCCCTATTCCCTATATAGTGGTACTACTTTAGACCAGAGCCCTATTCCATATATAGTGCACTACTTTATACCAGAGCCCTATTCCATATATAGTGCACTACTTTATACCAGAGCCCTTTTCCCTATATAGTACACTACTTTAGACCAGAGCCCTATTCCCTATATAGTGGTACTACTTTAGACCAGAGCCCTATTCCCTATATAGTACACTACTTTATACCAGAGCCCTATTCCATATATAGTGCACTACTTTATACCAGAGCCCTATTCCATATATAGTGCACTACTATAGACCAGAGCCCTATTCCCTATATAGTGCACTACTTTAGACCAGAGCCCTATTCCCTATATAGTGCACTACTTTAGACCAGAGCCCTATAGTGCACTATGTAGGATATAGGGTGCAATTTGGGCCGCAAAATGTCTGTCTAGCCGTGTGTCAGATGAGTCGCAAGTCCGGGAATTTAGTCTTTATAAAAGCAGAATAATTAATCCGATGTTACACAGCGTCTGTAATACCTCCTGACGAACTGACCGTGTCTGTAATACCTCCTGACTAACTGACCCAGTGTCTGTAATACCTCCTGACTAACTGACCCAGTGTCTGTAATACCTCCTGACTAACTGACCCAGCGTCTGTAATACCTCCTGACTAACTGACCCAGTGTCTGTAATACCTCCTGACTAACTGACCCAGTGTCTGTAATACCTGCTGACTAACTGACCCAGTGTTTGTAATACCTCCTGACTAACTGACCCAGTGTCTGTAATACCTCCTGACTAACTGACCCAGTGTCTGTAATACCTCCTGACTAACTGACCCAGTGTCTGTAATACCTCCTGACTAACTGACCCAGTGTCTGTAATACCTCCTGACTAACTGACCCAGTGTCTGTAATACCTCCTGACTAACTGACCCAGTGTCTGTAATACCTCCTGACTAACTGACCCAGTGTCTGTAATACCTCCTGACTAACTGACCCAGTGTCTGTAATACCTCCTGACTAACTGACCCAGTGTCTGTAATACCTCCTGACTAACTGACCCAGTGTCTGTAATACCTCCTGACTAACTGACCCAGTGTCCTGTAATACCTCCTGACTAACTGACCGTGTCTGTAATACCTCCTGACTAACTGACCCAGTGTCTGTAATACCTGCTGACTAACTGACCCAGTGTCTGTAATACCTCCTGACTAACTGACCCAGTGTCTGTAATACCTGCTGACTAACTGACCCAGTGTCTGTAATACCTCCTGACTAACTGACCCAGTGTCTGTAATACCTCCTGACTAACTGACCCATTTGAACCTCTGACTAACTGACCCAGTGTCTGTAATACCTCCTGACTAACTGACCCAGTGTCTGTAATACCTCCTGACTAACTGACCCAGTGTCTGTAATACCTGCTGACTAACTGACCCAGTGTCTGTAATACCTCCTGACTAACTGACCCAGTGTCTGTAATACCTGCTGACTAACTGACCCAGTGTCTGTAATACCTCCTGACTAACTGACCCAGTGTCTGTAATACCTCCTGACTAACTGACCCAGTGTCTGTAATACCTGCTGACTAACTGACCCAGTGTCTGTAATACCTCCTGACTAACTGACCCAGTGTCTGATTTCTGCCTTCCCACACCTCCACATTGCCATAACCTTTCTTCGCGGCTGTTACACTGCCTGTTACTGTAGTTAGTACACTGCCTGTTACTGTAGTTAGTACACTGCCTGTTACTGTAGTTAGTACACTGCCTGTTACTGTAGTTAGTACACTGCCTGTTACTGTAGTTAGTACACTGCCTGTTACTGTAGTTAGTACACTGCCTGTTACTGTAGTTAGAACACTGCCTGTTACTGTAGTTAGTACACTGCCTGTTACTGTAGTTAGAACACTGCCTGTTACTGTAGTTAGTACACTGCCGGTTACTGTAGTTAGTACACTGCCTGTTACTGTAGTTAGAACACTGCCTGTTACTGTAGTTAGTACACTGCCTGTTACTGTAGTTAGTACACTGCCTGTTACTGTAGTTAGTACACTGCCTGTTACTGTAGTTAGTACACTGCCTGTTACTGTAGTTAGAACACTGCCTGTTACTGTAGTTAGTACACTGCCTGTTACTGTAGTTAGTACACTGCCTGTTACTGTAGTTAGTACACTGCCTGTTACTGTAGTTAGTACACTGCCTGTTACTGTAGTTAGTACACTGCCTGTTACTGTAGTTAGTACACTGCCTGTTACTGTAGTTAGTACACTGCCTGTTACTGTAGTTAGTACACTGCCTGTTACTGTAGTTAGTACACTGCCTGTTACTGTAGTTAGTACACTGCCTGTTACTGTAGTTAGAACACTGCCTGTTGCTGTCTGCCAGTGACAGGTCAAGCATCGAGATGCTACTTAGAGGCCAACATGAAATATACAAACATGAAATAGGGAACAGTCTTTGCAATAAGGTGACATTCATTTTATTAAAGAATTCTTCTTCTTCAAAAAAGAATAAAGTGGAAATCAAATGTAAAAACCATTACAATTCACATGTTGATATCTGATACGTTTTTGCATATATTATATTTATTGATTGGTATGATGAATTACATTGAAATCTTGAACTAACCCAGTCAGACCATGTGTATTGACTCAGTGGTTACACTGCCATCTAGTGGCCTCCAGCGGAAGTGTCTGGAGTAAAAAATAAAAAAACTTAACTTGATTCTACTAGATCCTGACAGCAGCTCACACATAATGGATCGGATTCACTCACTCTAAGTAAGGCCAGCTCTATAATTAGAACAGCTATAGTGGACACAGCTTTACAGTTCAGTTGATTACAGTGTGAAAGTTCAGGTCAGTCAGCGTCTGGATTGAGCACAAGAGGACTCAGCGCTTCGACTCTAAGACGCTGTATGAATACAGGCACAGAGTTGGGTTGGAGACAGGAAGTGAAGAGACATGTTTGGTCCAGTCTGCCTGGTCTGCAGTCCTCCAGGGTTAGAGCCTGGGGTTAGGGGCGGTCTGTACCGGCAGTCTACCCGCTGGAGGGGGGGAGACAGATGAGAGAGAGAGGGGAGAGAGAGAGCGAGCGAGAGAGAGGGGAGAGAGCGAGAGAGGGGAGAGAGCGAGAGAGGGGAGAGAGCGAGGAGAGAGAGCGAGAGAGAGGGGAGAGAGAGCGAGAGAGAGGGGAGAGAGAGGGGAGAGAGAGCGAGAGAGAGCGGAGAGAGGAGAGAGAGAGCGAGAGAGAGGGGAGAAGGAGAGAGAGAGCGAGAGAGAGGGGAGAAGGAGAGAGAGAGCGAGAGAGAGGGGAGAGAGAGAGAGAGCGAGAGAGAGGGGAGAGAGAGAGAGAGCAGGGAGAGAGGAGAGGAGAGAGAGCGAGAGAGGGGAGAGCGAGAGAGGAGAGAGAGGGGAGAGAGCAAGAGAGGGGG